>NC_047659.1:2350184-2408459 GCF_011762505.2 Arvicanthis niloticus
CCTCAATTTCTTCTTGACTGGGAAAGCTTAAGCATTTCAGGGTTAGTGGGACTGCAGTAGGGACTGAGCCATATGTTTAGTGATGGTTGTTGGGAGCAGGGACATAGGTGTGGAGTCCAGAGCTTTCCTGCTCTTTCAGGGATTCACTGTGTCTCTAGAATTCCCTCTTCAGGTTTCTGTGTGGGACTCAGCATGGTTTCTTTTTTCCCTGTCCTATTTTCCCTACAAGTTTACTTTTGTTTATCTACCTGAAGGGTCTGTTGGGAAAGAGTCCTCCCAAGCCTTCATCATCAGTGAGCAGGAGCAGAGAGTGAAGAGGTTGGAGAAGCTCAAAAATGACTTTGAGAAGATGAAGAATGAGAGAGACGAACTCTGGGGTATCCTGGCACATTATACTGACAAGGATTTGAAAAACAGGTAGTCATTATGCCCAGTTCTCAGCTGACTATCTTGAGCCTTCTCTGTTGAGCCCAGATTTCCACATATCATAGGAGGCTACAACTTCAGGTTGTTCTCATGTCCAAATTCATTTTGCTGATTGGATATTCGACACAGAACTTGAAGTTCAGATAAGAATGAGATGGGGTCATGGGCCATTTTAGTTCCTCCAATGTAAATCAGAGCCCTTGGCATGAATCACAGTCTTCAATTAAAGGTAGTACTGGGTGAGCTCTCATCAGTCATTTTGAGAAGCCTGGACTGCTGTTGCTTTGTGGGAGAGACTAGCTACTGTGTGTTTACGGTCAATCATTTTTGTAATTTCCTGGAGGTGCTTGGGGTCATTAAGTCTTGTCAAGAGCCTAAAGGACCTGGTTCTACATGCTGCCCCTCAGTGACTGGATTTGCTGCAAGTCATCTGTTCATAATACACTGAGATACTGCCAGATCACTGTGTTTATTTGGGATTCTGAGTGTGTGTGTGTGTGTGTGTGCATGTGCGTGTGCATGTGCGAGAGAGAGAGAGAGAGAGAGAGAGAGAGAGAGAGAGAGAGAGAGAGTGTGTTTTTGTGTATTCAATTTAAGATCCAAGGAGTCTGTGTAGTGTGATGGGGCCTGAGGATTTACCTGACTCACTTTTCAGGTAATGATAGTGAGGAGACCTTGGAGCTTCACTTTTAGCAGCAGAGCACGTGACCTCTCTGCTCACTTCTAATGGTCATTGGAAACTCCTGATATATGTCATAATACCTATTCCCGGTAAATTCTGAATATGTTCTCTGGTAATTAATGTAGCAATAGACACAAGGATTTAAAAATTCTTGTCAATAAACAGAAAAAGAGTTATTATGGCTTTAAGTTGGACCCAGGCCTGTGGCACAGGCTCTTGGAAAGTTCTTGGAGACCTAATCTATTTCTTCAAGCCCCCTCAGGGAGCTAAAGCAGGTCAGCTTTGTTCTTTTATTTCCTAGCTCTACTGGGCCCAAACCAAGTTTGACAAGTTTAATAAGCACCAAGAGGACCCAGTACAAAGGAGCCAGGATGTGGCATATGTGAGCTGGGGTTGTCCACGATTCAACTTGAATTGATATAATCCTTGAATCCTTAGTTCAGGTCTTATTTGCTCCATGGAGCATGCCCTCCCACAGGTTCAACTTTGAGACCATGATGCTGGAGATGCAAAACCACGAGGTGATGACCTATCTCAAGAAAATTCCTCAGCAGATCAGTGAGGCCTTGTAAAAGTGCCAATAGCTGACTAAAGAAAATCAACTTTACTGGTGAGTGACTAACTGGTGTGTGACTAACACTGTAGTTTTGCCCAGCTGTAGACACAGAATGTGTCTGGACATCATTGTCTTTGAAACAAATCCCAAATAAATACACTGGTTCCATACTTTTTGCCTCTCAACGGGAAGCTTGCCTCGCTCAAAGAAAGGCTCTAGGATTGTTACCTCTTGGACTCATTTTGATCAAGTGTGATGAGTCTGTGAGCCCCTGCAATCATTGTCCTTCCCAACAGAATGTCCTCTAGATAGAAAAGGTGTGCACCTTAATGGAGACATCAATCTACCTTGAGTCTCTGGGGCACTGAAAACACATTTATAGACCTGTTTTGCATGAGACACATAGGAAGATGTGACCTGTTGGGTCTGTTCTCTCCTAGAGAAGGTTTACACTGTCTCTACCTACAGGTGGTTTTCTAATACCAATGACATATATGCAGTTGTGTGGCCCATGTCCTCTTCTGGGAGACACATGAGTCCCTGTTGGTGTCAGGATTTTCAGAAGTACCTTGAGTCTTCTGGAATGTTGTTGTCTTCTGAATTTGAAATTCCTATATGTGAGGTCCCATGGCTACTCTGGTCTGTAGTCTGGGGCTGTCTGGGGATCAGGGCCCATCATGAGAAAAGATGGTACTTGGAGAAGCGCGAGGAAGATGGATGCTGCCTAGGAATCACCATTTATTCTCTGTGCTTCAGCATCAGGAACTGTCACCTCCTTACAGAATCTCTTCTTATGAAGACTCAAGTAAAAATCCTATGGAACAAGAACAGGCAGGTGCTTAGGGAGCAGATTACACTGGATGGTTCTAAGGAAACAAAGAGGCTGGGTGTGGAGGCCAGCATGAACATATATGACAAATACACCAAGCAGCAGCAGGTAGGATGCACTAAGGATGACCAGGGGCAGGTTGCCCTCATGTTTCACCATGAACACAGTCAAGCTCAGAAAACCATCCTCCAACTTGTCCAGGCACTCTCCTATGTCTTATCCAGTTGTTCATTACAGGGATCATTTACAAGACTTTCTGTGGAGTTAGGCTCTTTCAAGAAGCTGGAAGATTGGCAAGCAAACCCTCTGACTCAACTACAAGCTACAATTCGTTAAGATAGATAGGGTGAACACACATTACATACCAACTTGCAATTATTCTAGATGGGCTCTATGTGGCTGCCTCCTTTGTAGTGGCACAAAACATTGAGTGATGAAGTCAGCGCCTGTAGCTTGTTAGCTTTGTACCCATGGCTCCAGCTGCATATGTAGGGGAGGATGGCCTTGTGAGACATAGGTGGGGGACGAGGTCTTTGTTCCCAAAAGGCTGCATGCCCAGTGTGAGAGAATTCAAGGGCAGCTAGATGTATTAGGGGGCTCAGTAGAGGGTATCCTAATTGAAGTAGGAGGAGGGGCAATGGGATAGAGGGTTTCTGGGTGGCAGCAATGAAGAAAGAGGATAACATTTAAAATGTAATAAAGTATCTACAAAAAATTATTTTTTTAAAAAAGAGGTGGGTTGGGGTCTTGTATCTTTTCTCTCTCCCTCAACCCTTGCATTGCAAGATGGTCTCTTAACCTAACCGAGATCTTGGGTCACACTAACAGAGCCTGAAAAGCAGCTGGTCAGTCCTGGTTTCTGCCACTGTTGCTAGAGTTCTTTCCTGGAGCTTGTATTCTGGAGTTGACTGGATGAACAGGGATGTCTGAAAGGCTTCTCTCAGGCTGAGAATTTGGGTGAGAGATGTGAGGCTTCAAGAGAAAAATTTCTCCAACTGTCTCATACTAGTCTGCATAAGTTACTAAATTTTTTTTAGTCCCCAAGGGATAGATTACAGAGTCCTGGGACTCTCATGAAATATCAGCTTTTAACAGTCTACATTCAATGGTTCCTCCAGCATTGTGGTCTCCTTATTGTGTGTGTGGGGGGAGAAGGTCATGTGCATATATATATATATATATATATATATATATATATATATATATATATATATATTGATGGGTGTGTTGAGAGGCCAGTTAATTACATGTGGTTTTGATCAGTCTTTCTGCAACATAGCCCAGGACTGTCACTGAATCTAAAACTTACTATTTTGGTTAAGCAGTCTGACCAGCATCTTTAAGTTTTCTATCACCTCCAAGGAAGAGCTCCTGGAATTGTTTGTATCAAGTATTTGATACAAGGTTTAATTACCAGAGAGAGGAAGAACATTTTTAAATATTTCATTGTTTTGGGTTTTCTTGTTGCTGTTGTAAGAAAACTATTTATTAACATGAAGAAGCCAGTGCTGTCTGCTCCAGGTGTCAGATACACAACTTGGCCCCCTGTGCCTTCTTGTGAACTTTGTTGTCATTTTGGTTGAAATCATCAGGGAAAGGAGGAGGGTGTTTGTGGGTCAGGATGGGTCTTACCCAAGACACCTGGACTCCACATAACCCACAGGTCAGTTATTCAAACCTATATTTTATCAAACAGAACCCATGTTGCCAACACTTAAAAGTGAATAGTTTCATATTTAGCCCAGACCAGCCTTCCCAAATCTTACCATGTGACCTTAGTTTCCCCTTCCCAGTCCTTCCTTCATTCATAACAACTTTCTAACCCTGGGTTTGGAGGCCCACCCATGTGAGGAACAACCACAAAGCAGACATGTAGCTCTTGTAACCACAGCAGGATATGGGGCACAAAGGGCTGCTCAGCAACAGCTGGCTGCACACATGAGACAAATGGTGGCCCCAAGGTGGTCCTATTCAGAGGAAACTTATGGACCTGAACACCAGTCTCTTGTTCTACGATAGGAGTGTGGGGCTCACCACAGTGTCGGTGTCAGTTCACTTTGCATCAAGGAAACATGAAACAGAGCAGCAGGTCATCATGCTGCTACACCTAGCTCAATAGAACAAAAGGAGACAAACAGTGGTGTAAAGTCAGATTGTGAACCATTCATAGTGGGAAAATTCTTTATCACTATTGAAACTGGTCATAGAGGGAAATCTATTTACCCACATTGAAATCATTTGTAGGAAAACCAAAGACTGTGGTACATGGAGGTGAGTAGGAGGCTGCTGTGTCAAATGCATGGGCCTGAGAGTCAACAAGGCTGGCTAAGAGTCTGTGTGCCCTCTCTGCTCTTGGTGGATAGTGACTGCCTGCTGGAAGGTCAGGTGGCTCATTGCATCTTCTCAGCATCCTAGTTTGTTTTCCTCATTACCTCCTACCCTTTTCTTTCCAACTTTGCCTAAGCTTGACTCAGTTATCTTTGGTTCTGTAGTTTGTCCTGCGTATTACTCTCTGAAAAACTGAGTTGCTTGGTGTTGCATCTGCATCTAGCAGAAGGCCCATAAGTATGGTGAGGTGCTAGAACAGGGCTACCTCAGACAGCTCCTTGGGCTCTTGGTAGTCTAAAGCACTCACTCTGTGTTCTGTCTGTAGCACTCTGTAAAAGCTGTCATTCAAAAATGATTTGCTTTAAGTTAAAATCATCCTCTAGGAGGGTTGGAAGAAGTGAAGAATTTCAGACATTGCTGATGATATAAAATGGGTCAGCCCTGTGAGAAGCCATATACATCTTTCAGAAAGATATACTGTAGTCCCCATAAACCCAGCAATTCCAGAACAAAAAGTAGGTGTCCACAGAGAAGTTAGGGCAAATCATGTTTGTAGTGGTACTCCACAGAGCTATCCTGAAGTAGGAACTATCCAGATGTCCATTAGTCAAGTACAGTGTAATCCAGACCTTCCATGGTCTAGGGTGATAATACATGCCACCATTTGGTCTTGATCTAGTCAGACTCATTTTCTACAAAATAACCTTGACAGAATCCCCTTATATGGAGAAAAGTCTCACTTTGTATCCTGGTTATAGAGATTTCCTACTTGCCTGCCCTCATAGCTTTGGTTACAAAGCCACACAGGCTGTGGAAAATGGAGGGCCTATTGGAAGATGCTGCTAACTTTGGAGTCCCTGAGAAGCAGTGAGCAAGAGCCAGGATCCTGCTTGTCCACTCCAAAACCATGATCCTATTTGCCTTTGCTGTGAACCAAGCCTACTGTGCACAGCCTTGGGAACTTGCTAAGCAGGCTTGGATACCAAGCCCTAGCCCCATATTTCCATCCTTTGTTTATTAGGGGAAAGCATTTGTTTTATTGACCTGTCTATAGGCTATGCCTACTATTTTCCTATCCCATTCATGGATTTTTTCTTTCTTTTTTGAAAAATTTATGCAGTTATGTATGTGAGTACACTAGCTCTCTCTTCAGATACACCAGAGTAGGGCATCTGATTTTACTAAAGATGATTTATAAGCTACCATGAGGTTTTGGGATTTGAACTCAGGACTTCCAGAAGACAAGTCAGTGCACCTAGAGGCTGAGCCATCTCTCCAGGCTTTTGTTCAATTCAAGGGTTTATTTCTTATGCCTTTATACTATCCTGGATGACCTCTTATGCTATCATGAATTGGGAAATCAAAATGTTTCTGCAATGAACTACACTTGTATGTGTGAACATATACTTGTGTGTGTTCAGTAATGTGTGTGTCTGTCTCTTCCTCTCTGTGTGATTGCGGTGTGTGTGTGTGTGTGTGTGTGTGTGTGTGTGTGTGTCCATGGCCTGGCTGAAACAGTGGAGCATCATTTTGCTGTCTCTGAGATGAGGAACTAGGACAGTACAGCAGGAGCCAAGGAGATTTCCTTTACCTGTCTAACTGCATTTTTGGGTCTCAGTCCTTCCACATGACTCTCTCCTCAGACATCTAGGAACAGCTCAGAACATTGTTCTGATCCATCTTTAAAGAACTCCTGTTTATTAAACATTTGTGATCCACAGAATTTGTGTCAATTGTGTACACTTTCTTCACTTTTGAACTCTCTGGTATGACCTGAGGCGATTGTCCCTTAAGTCATCCCACAGATAATACTACAGTATCTATACACAGAGCATGGGTATCCTTCTTCCTTCATGAATATTCATTTTAGAGTTCAAGGCTTATCCTTGGGAAGATTTATATGTAGCACACTTGCTGATTATAGTATCTCTTCAGTGAGCATGAATTTCCTGTGAGATGGTTTCTCTGGGGATTCACAGATGGTGGGGCTCAAAAGTAGAACCATGCAGGTTCCTGCACTCCAGATATAATAAGAGCCTTCACATCAATAATAATTAGGGTCCCTAGATATTCCCTAGTATATTCCTCCTCCTCCTCTTTTTCATCCTCCTCCTCTTCTTCTTCCTCTTATTCTTCATCCTCTTCCTTCTCTTCCTTCTCCTCCTTCTCCTATTCCTCCTCTTCTTCCTATTCCTCTTCCTCCTTCTCCTCCTCCTATTCCTCTTCTTCCTCCCATTCTTCTTTCTCCTCCTCTCCTTCCTCTTACTTCTCCTTCTCTTCCTCCTCTGCCTTTTTTCCATCTCTGTCTTTATATCTATCTATTCCTGTCTCTCTTCTCTCTTCTCCTTGTGGTCCCTGCCTCTGACACCCTCCCACTCCCACAACCCAGTAACTCAAACTCAACCTCCCTCTATTCCCCGAAGCTATTTGCTGTGACCAGTTTTATTTAATGAATAGTTTTAAATTGGTGAGCATGGTTTACACATCAAAGGCAGGTATACATGAGGATCTGCTCATCTTGGAGCAGCCAGGTCTTGGGGCAGAACTTAGAATTTCAGCTGCACCTGACCAACCCCCTTAAACATGTGCATTAATATTTAGGTGGTTTTGTGTTTAAAACTAAAACATGAAATGGGAAGCCAAGGTGCTATGAGAATTCAGAAAAGCTGCTGAAAAGAGGTCTGTGTTGGTGTGTGTAAGCAATCCTCTCTTTGGAATGTGAAGACCCTGAGCAAGCAGAAATGCATGGAAATGAACAGATGCTACCCAAAGTAGAATGAAGGCCAAACATGACTATTGCCAGGACATCATCAGCAATGACAGAAAGCAGATTTCGATGGGACTTCTTAGTGCCTGCATGTCATGGATAAGTGGTACAGCATGATGCCTTGGGTTCACATCCCCAGAAAAAAGAACACAAAGAAAAAAATGAGGGGAAGGAAGGAGAGGGAGAGATGGGGGAAAAAGTGATAATACAGCTAGGTTGGTTTTTTCAGTTATGGCAAAGCATTTAACTGCTTCTCTGTGATTAAAAACAAAATCAGATTGTGTCAGGGTCAGGAGACCTGTGTTGGAGCTAAGCAGTACCCCAACTAGCTATTTTTAATTTTAATACTTTAACCACACTAACGTATATCTCAATGAACTCCATGTGCCATCAGCAAATGAAACAAAATGTGTCGATCATGTTCAGCCTCTCTTTATCTGGGTCCTCCCAACATAATCAGTCTCAGTAGTGTCTTCTCTACTTTTCCTTTTATACCATATTATTCCATTCACCTCTAAAATGGCATCCAACACTCTACAGGGGTCCAGAAATTATCCTTCAAAGGCACATGGATTCATCATGTTCGGAAGCCACTGACCTAGAACCACCACATGAGATACAATACTCTGGTTGGAGACCCAGCTCCGATGCTGAATTACAGATGTTTCCTACCACCTTGGGAGTTACAGTTTCTGGACTGTGAGTTGAATGTGCAGAACTGCATGGTGAGAGGAGAGAAGTCTCTGGAGTTGGAGCTATAGGTTTATTTTGAGACCCTCTCAACACTTGCTTCTTGTGACTGCCACACTGAGTTGTCATCTGACCCCCTCATGCATACAGTAACATTCACCCACATGCCTGCAATAAATAAATAAATGTGATAAAAGTATTTGAGTGCAGTTTGGGTGTACAGACTTAATTGTAGGACCTAATTTATTTAACCTTCTGGTGTATCAACTTTATTATGAAGATTCTGGCCAGCAAAGGGGGACCCCGAAGGACAAGCTGGGTGCTGGGACCTGGAACCTTTTCCCTGTGGTTGTGAGCCTTAGCTCACTAACTAGAAGTTTCTCTAACCCTCCTTTTAATGTTTTTTCTACCATCCTTAGAAATAAAAGCTGCAAGACTCTATCTTACCACAAGGTGTCAGACAAGGGTAACTTATTCTTCAAAGGCCTTTTACACTCTGATGAAAGTCAGGGAATTCAAAAGAATATATAAGAAGCATTAAAATATGCAGAACAGTGGAGTGCAGAAAATCTGTTTGATCCCAGCACTCAGGAGGCAGAAGCAGACTGATGTCAGAAAGAGGGGAAGTTTGGGCCCAGGGTCACATTAAAAACAAGACCCAGACCTACCTTGGGAGTTACAGTGTTTGCAGTCTGAGTTGAATCTGCAGAACACTGTAGAAGGGTCCCTGAATTCGGAGCTAATGCTTTATTTTGAAATCCTCTCCACCCTTGATTCTTGTGATTGCCACACAGAGTTATCATCTGACCTCCACTTGGGTATCAATATTCTTTCAAGTACCTACAATAAATAAATAAATAAATAAATAAATAAATAAATAAATAAATAAATAGAGAGATCTAAGCTAATCAAAGCTCATGATGACACTGTTTCAAAATAAATAAAATGATACAAAATTAAATAGTTAAAAAAAATCAGCATTTGGTACTGTGTGGAAAAAAAAGGATAATCATGGAAAACGTTGATGGGAGTTTATTTTCTTTACATTTCCTAATCAGCCTAGTCTGGGAATGCTGTGCATGAAATTCCTGAGATGCTGTTATTGAGATCTCAGTCAGTAACTTCTGAGGATGGCTTCATTTCAGAGGAGTAGATTACCCACTGACACTTTCTCTACTTCCTCCTTCTGAAATTTTCACCTTATTGACAGCAATATATATATATATATATATTTGTTCGTAATTCCTGAGTGCTCCAGGAAGCTGTCCTTAATAGAAGAGATTGGAAGGTGAGATGGGAAGGAGTAAATCTGGTGTAAAAGTCACTCACTAACTCAGATTCATTCTTTGACTGTGCTAACAGTTCTCTGGGAAACTGCTACATGTCTGGACACCAACCACATGTTAGCTACAGAGCAGTTGGTCTCCAAGTGTGATCTAGGATTAGTACAGTATCACCTGGCGACCAGTGAAATGCACAACTGCAGATTTCTTCCAGACCTGATCCCGGAATGGAACATGTCCCAGGTGTCAGTAGGTTTCCAGTGATCCCTCCAGTGATCCCTCCTGCCTTGAGATGGATCACTACTGGGGACCCCTGCCGGCAGTTGCTGGCAGTTGGCACTGTGGGCGCCCCCATGCTCCTGCAGAGGTTGAGGGGCGGGGTCTGCGGAGCAGGCTATGCTCTGCAGTGAGAATCCGGTTCCACATGGGACTGTTAGGACACCACGTGCCTTGCATTTGGATCCCACGGAGAAGTGAGTGAGTCCCAAGTCTCTTTCCGAGGCCCCATGCAACTGCCTTTATAGGCCTCAGGAATCTGCTGCGGGCCTAGGAGGGGTGAGGCTAGTCTCAGGAGTGGGCAAGGGGGCAGAGGTGCTCAAGACAACCCAGCTCTGAGTGCCCCTTCAGCCCCTACTGGCTCTTGGAGAGCTCCAAGGTGTTATGGGCCTGGCATAGAGCATAGGGTGCTGGTCAACTTTGCAGTCAGATTGAGTTCCACCACTAAAGTTTGCCAACTTGGCAGTTTGCACAAGTTTGCCTCCCTGGATGAATGACTGGTACATCATCCTGCTGTTTGGGCTGGTCTCTTAGTGGAATTTTTTTCATTTGAAGTCCTTGGAACCCAGATCTTACTCTTTTGGGATCTGGGTAGGATTCTGGTTTTCTTTAAAATAGTCGAAGCTTTTAAGTAAGGAATTCAGGTGAAAGCAACTAAAGGCATTTGTAGTGGTGGAATTGAAGTCCACTTCAAGTTGGGTTATGCTGTTTCCTTGGCGTGGGGCATGCATCCACATCTCAATATTAAATCAAGGCAATGTATTTAATATTAACGTTAAGCACTTGAGTAAGTAATGCTTTAAGAATCAGCACTGTGTAGAACACTTCC
This sequence comes from Arvicanthis niloticus, assembly GCF_011762505.2. Lineage (NCBI taxonomy): Eukaryota > Metazoa > Chordata > Mammalia > Rodentia > Muridae > Arvicanthis > Arvicanthis niloticus. The sequence continues at coordinate 2,360,851 of NC_047659.1, forward strand.
CCTTTTCCAGTAATTAACTGTGGCAAAGCAAAAATACATTTGAAAGACTTATGGGACATGCCCTGCAAACCACAATGTATTCCAGTCATTGGGTTTCTTGGATTATAAATTCTTGGCCAGACACATGAATCTGTTGGGCTGTGTCAGTATTTAGTAGGAACACCCAGCCATCCTATTCCAGCAAAACAGAATTCAGTGTTTAATGGGTAAGAAGCCTAGCGAGTGTTAGTTAAAATCCTTTAGTTCTTGACATCTCTGCACTATGCTGTGTCCTGCTGGGTTTGTTGTGCAGCCTGGTGAAACCTTCTCTCCTGTAGGAGTTCAATGATAGGTTTAGCTAATGTCTGGTGAAAGAAGGCATGTTTCATTTAAGTGGTACTTTGATTTCCCAGTTTGGGGCACACAGTCAACAGTCTCCCTAGCTGACATGGATTCTATTCCTTAGTGATGTTCCTCAGCATGGTTCCATGCAGACAAATGGCTGGGCATCTCTTCTGGGCCACTCTGGCCTTCCACCCACAGTCTCTAGGTAGTGGCTGTCTGTCAGCAAGCACCAACAACTCGCTGCATGTCACCATCTGTCTATAAAGTGTCATCCTTTAAGATGCATGGCATTACCACACAGTTCTTGCTGGAATCTTTGCCTGTCCTGAACCAAAAGGTTTTTGAGAACAGACATATCATTTGACTTTGTATTTGCCGTGTCTCCCATCATTGTTCAGTGTGGTTAAGGAATTAACAGTGAACAGCAATATATTTATGCATCACTGTCTGCCAGCTTGAACCACCAGACTAAAATACACTCTAAACTTAGAGTAAACTGTTTAGTACAATGCATGCTACTCGATTCCTAGGTACCTCATATCAACCTACTCTATAATATTGGTTAAAGTCAGCAAATGCCATGAAGTAATGCATCTTGAAGACAGACTGTAAGCCCCTCACAAGCAGGCTTGAACTCTCCTTCTCTTTCTCCTCTTTAATGTCTATGTAGTAATCAGCCTTCTAAGAACTTGTTGAATGGCATAGATTTTACCCAGAAATCTTTCAAATGGCAATGCCAATACACAACACAAGCAATCAGACAAACAAACAAAAAAGAGGAAGGTATTAACTATGTAACTGAGTGAGCAGTGACCTGGCCTTGGGTGCTTAAACTATTGCCAGCAGGATTTGTCACTTGTCCTTTTGTATTTCTTGTTTGGCTTTTCTGTGTTTGCTTTCTTCTGTTCACAGGAAGACATCTTCTGTCTTACACGGGGTGGCATCCTAACTTAGCAAACATGTAAAGGGTATCTCTTCTCTCTCTTCCAATGGAGATGATATCAGAAGAGGACTGTAACTTGCCAACTAGATTTGGCTGCCATCCCTAAGCAACTCAGTGTGATCACAGGAATTAACTCTGAATGGGCAAGGCTGTGTCTTCTGCCTGTTTGTATACCCAGAGGATGGCTGTTACATGGGCGAATCAAAACACCTTTGTGTATCTTACATTCCAAAACAACACTTAGAACCACAAATATTTTGTGTGGTAGGGCTTTTAAAAATCCACATATGTAACATATAAATATAATGATTTATATAAGCAAGATAAGATATATTGCATATAAGATAAAATTTTTAGGAAGCTCATTCAGTGTTTGTCTATGCTTCATATACATATGCTTAGCATGAAGATGATTTAATATAAATACAATAACTTCATGTCAGATGTGGTGGTGCACGTTTTTTATCCCAACACTCGGGGAGACAGAGACAAGTGGATCTCTGAGTGTGGAGTCGGCTATCCATAGCAAGTTCCAAGTCAACAAGGACTATATACTGAGACCCTACTATAGAAATGTAGGAATAGAATACATTTACTATGCCTGAAATTTCCATGCAAACCCTCATGTGAGGTCCACTTGTGTTTCCATGAAGAGACTCCAATTTTGCACTTTGGAGCATTTCAACACTGTGAGTTTTCACATGAGAGATGCTCAACCTATAGTCTCCTCCTGAATGTTCCAAGATAGGGAATTCCGGAATTCCCAGAGCGCCTTAATAAGAAAAAAAAAAAAAGAAAAACAATACTGCTGTCAGGGAAAGGCTGACCTTTAAAATGTGTAAATATTCTAAGTATTATAATCTACTCCTGAAAATAATTTTCCACTCAATAAGGCATCACAGGTGATCCAAAATCACAAAGTATTTGAAATATTTGTCAGCAACCTACCTCTTGTGTAGTTAAAGTTTTTTTCTTTATTGGACAAGGTACAGATTGGAGGTATAATCTTTGACAATTGAATTAGAACTCTTTAAAAACAATGGAGACTATAACATCCTGTTTGACATGCATAAGACATGCAAAGCCAAGACTGGGTTAGGCTGTATGAAGCTCTTAAGTAATATTATTTTTTTGTTTGGGGACATTTTTAACAAGCTCCTCTCCAAAGGGTTGACAGAGAAAATGGGCTTCTCGGTGACTAAACACATCTCAATACCCCATCGTCAATAGATGACCAGCCACTTTTCCAACATGGCTCTTCCAAAGAACACTCTGGCATTGCAGCCTTTTGGCCCTTGAAGCAACTATTGGGATTCAGCTACATGATTGTATCTCTTCCCTTTGCTACCTTCAAGAACTTTTCAACATACAAACCAGTTCACTTTTGTTTCAGATTCCATCATTAATGTGGAAGCCTAGGAAACATTATCTTTCTGAAGTTCTCTATCAGCTGCCTGGAGCCTTGATGATAGCATCATTATGAGAAACTGAAAAATGCAATCCTAATTCCATTTACCTTTAAGGGGAGCAGGCTTTTGTCTAACTGAGAACCTGGAGTAAATTCTTCCTGAAGAAAAGAGGAACAGCTAATCCTTTCTGTTTCATATAAATAACAGGTCATTCATTGAACAAATAATGAATATTTAGAGAACTGGTTGAAGGCTAGTTAAATGTGTAGCTTAGTCACTATTTGAATCTTCATTGTGTTTTTTCTACTCTAGTTCTCAAGTGAATAAATATTTTATGTTGTTCCTTCAAACAAAAGGACTGTAGGTGGACAATGGTGGTGCATGCCTTTAATCCCAGCACTTGAGAGAGACACAGGCAGATCTCTGAGGTTGAAGCCAGCCTGCTCTACACAGAAAGGTCCAGGGCAGCCAGGAATACATAGAGAATAGAAGCCCTGTCTCAAAAACAAACCAACAATAAAACAATAGTATCATAGATGGAACAGACTTTAATTTTCTTTTTTTAGGTGGCTCAAGCCAGACTATTTTCTAGCATTCATGGAGATCAGTAAAGATATTACAATCCCAGAACAACTGTGGAAAATGAAGCCACAGCAGAACCTAGAAGATGACAGTGACTCAGTAAAATAATGCCTATAAATGCTAATGATTAAAATCTATATACTTCAACTTTATGCTGAATCTCTTAGTGTTGAGAGGGGCACTCCATTCTAATCTGCTGATCTCTGTGCTCGGATGCCTGTAGCTGAAGCTGTATGGTAAAATTGAGGTGACTTGATCAATTATCGGGGCTTAGTTGTATAAACTTCAGGGGTCCTGTAAAACCCTGGGTCTTGTATTTCTAAGAATGAAGTGGACCAGACCATCTCCAGAGCCTTTTGAGTCCTTTAGAACACCTCTGCTTCTAAGCAATGAGGAGGAGAGCCCAAACATCAGACAGCAGTGGAAGCTTCTGCTCCAGCACACTTGGAGCTATGAAAAGGAAGACTTAAATAAATAAGTGGTTCAAAAAGGAACAAAATAGGAAACACTCTGTGGTCTTTATTTGAGTCTTTACATTTTTTATTTCTGCTTATCCACTGTGGAAACAACAAATTATTCAACACACTTTTCTTTTTAATTGCTGACTAGCATAAAACACGGCAGACAGAGAAGTATTAACTTGTAGGGAAGCAGATTGTGTCTGCAGGAGTTCACTAGATAGTTAAATAGCTTTTCCTAAACTTTCTGAACATTAATTAATCACTTTTAGAAATATAAAATCAAAGAGCAAGACTATACAATGAAATTCATACTTTGTTTTTTTTTTAAAAAAAAAAAAACACCCTGTCATTCCTGTCGTTCTCATATAAACCTCAAGCATATAATAAAATTCATATATTTCTGTAGTAGGATTGACTATTATTCCAAATCCTTTCCATTTTAATTAATAAATTCACTGCTACTTTTCTGTATGATTGCCACCTTTGATCCTTGTCACAGTGATACTATGTGGCTGAGAAGTTGGCCAAGTACAACACAATCTGTTTTGAAAGGAGTGACATGATTTTCTGCTCCTACACCTGAGAGGTTAGGTCACATTGTACCATTGATTCAGTATTCTCAGCTCAAAAAGCAGTTGCTACAGATAACAATGCCAAAACAGTCCTTCCTGAACTTTATGGAGACATTTAAATTGAGGTTTCAAAGGATGTGAGGCCTTTCCATCTCTTATCCATCCTACTGAGTCTTGGGTATAGTATAAATACAAGATCATATCCCCAAAGCCAACATCCCCGGGCCTGGAACTGGGAACCAAGGAAGGTAGATACTGGACAAGTGATGGCAAGTGGAACTACACAGCAGCAATCCAATGTCCCTGATGAACGTTGCTCAAGATGCCTACATTGTCTCATAGTATTGGAGAAAGGGAAAATGTGGGATTTTATCTTTTGAAGAAGAGACCTGAACTTTACAATTTGATATTCCTCTGGACCTGAACTCCTTCCTATATTGCCAAGAACAAGGGACTTTAAATTGCAAAAAATGGGATTGTGAAACACATCTCTGAATATACTGAAATAATGTCTCCTCTCAATGCATGTGGACAATAAGAACATATAATCCAACTTGCATAAAATGAAAAGTGCAGGAGAATGATTTTTGCCTCTGGAAAAGAGGACAACCTGGAGAACTGGACTATGGTACATGAATAGAGCACAGGGGTAGATTTATCATGGAGAAGAATCTCCCTTAAGCAAGGACCCTAGAGCTTTAGGTCCTAACAAAGATGAGCTGCCCATGCCAAGGCCCTAACCAACTCTTCCCATCCAAAGTGCTTGCCTTGTAATGAAGCAGAGAGAAATCTCTAGCTTTTAAAGTAGAACTTGCCAAAGTGTATCCCATGAGTCAAAGGAGAGACTCCGAAAAGGGCACCTCAAAAACTGATCAATGTGGGGCAAGTTGGTTAGCAGGTAGGGCACGGCACTTTCAAGTGACATAATCAGTAGTCACTTCCCTGGACAATCTCTTGTATCCAGGAGAACTCTAGGATCTTCTGTGAGGTCACTAGTGTTGTGGTGGCACCAAGTGCCTGTGTGGTATTTCTTCAGAGCCTCTGGGTTCACAAGCAGTCATGTTTTGCATGCTGCTCAGGCTATTTTACAGGGACAATGCAGTACAGCCAGAGTCCAAACCTAGGCAGAAGGCATTCTGTAAAGCAGGATGAAGGAGATGGCCCTGGGTTAGACACAGTGAGTCCTGGGCAGTGCATGGGGAAGCTTCCTGGAGGAGGGGACCTTGAGCAGGTCCTTACAGGAGAAGGGCTTAGCATCTGGAGCCTTGACATTCTTCACTGGCAGACCCAGAGTTGAGAATTTCTGATGATTAGTTTGGCAGAGATCCAGGAATTAACAAGCCTGCAGTTGCTTTGTTGAGAGATCTGAATTTCCTGCTGAGTGGCAAAGGATGCCAGGAGAAAGTTCTGTGAGAATAACAAAGCCTTGCTCTCAGAATAGAGTGGTGAAGCATTTCATCCTCAATAGATTCCTGTAGGTTACATGAATATGTGATGCCAAGAGCAGAGAGGGATAATCCCCTTGTCAAGTATCAAGGTCTCAGAGACTCTGGTCTCAAACACACATGATGTGGGATGAATTACAGTCTGGGATAAGTGTAGTAGTGTGTGGTTTCTCATCATGCATTTAAGAAGCAAGGATAGGTGTTGGCTTGTGGGAGATGATTGGTGCTGGTGTTTATGGTCGATCTTTTTTGTGCTAAGCAGTACAGACTACATCTTCAGACATAAACTGGCAATGCCCTCAATTTCTTCTTGACTGGGAAAGCTTAAGCACTTCAGGGTTAGTAGGACTGCAGTAGGGACTGAGCCCTATGTTTAGTGATGGTGGTTGGGAGCAGGGACATAGGTGAGGAGTCCAGCTTGAAGATAGCTTTCCTGCTCTTTCAGGAATTCGCTGTGTCTCTAGAATTCCCTCTTCCTCAGGCTTCTGTGTGGGAGTAAGTATGGTTTCTCCTTTTCCTGTCGTATTTTCCCTACAAGTTTCCTTGTGTTTCTCTCCCTGAAGGGTCTGTTGGGAAAGAGTCCTCCCAAGCCTACACCATCAGTGAGCAGGAGCAGAGAGTGAAGAGGTTGGAGAAGCTCAAAAGGGACCTTGAAAGGATGAAGAATGAGAGAGATGAACTCCGGGGAATCCTGGCACATTATACTGACAAGAATTTGAAAGACAGGTATTTATTATGCCCAGTTCTCAGCTGACTATCTTGGGCCTACTCTGTTGAGCTCAGATTTCTTCATATCATAGTAGGCTACAATTCCAGGCTGTCCTCATGTCTTAATTCATTTTGCTGATTGGATTTTAGATGCAGAAATTGAAGTTCAGAGAAGAGTGAGATGGGGTCATAGGCTATTTTGATTCCTCCAAAGCAAATCAGATCCTTTGGCATGAATCACAGTCTTCAATTAACAGTAGTACTGGGTGAGCTCTCATCATGCATTTTAACAAGGCTGGACTGCTGTTGCTTTGTGAGAGAGATTAGCTACTGTGTGTTTATGGTGAATCATTTTTGTAATTTTCTGGAGCTGCTTTGAGTCCATTTAAGTCCTGTCAAGTGCCTGAAGGACCTGGTTCTACATGCTGCCCCTCAGTGACTGGATTTGCTACAAATCATCTGTTCATTATACACGAAAATATTGCCACATCACTGTATTTATTTGGGATTATGAGTTTGAGTGTGTCTCTGTGTGTGTGAGTGTGTGTGAGTCTCTCTCTCTCTCTCTCTCTCTCTCTCTCTCTCTCTCTCTCTCTCTCTGTGTGTGTGTGTGTGTGTGTGTGTGTGTGCGTGCACATGTGTTCCAGTTAAGATCCAGGGAGTCTGTGTAGTGTGATGGTGCCTGAGGATTTACCTGACTCATTTTCAGGTAATGATAGTGAGGAGGCCTTGGATCCTCACTTGTAGCAGCAGAGTACATGACCTCTGTGCTCACCTCTGATGAGCATTGGAAACTGCTGATATAAGTAATAAACCCTTTCCCTGTAAATACTGATTATGTTCTTTAGTAATTGATGTAGCTATAGACACAAGGATTTAGAAATCCTTGTCTATAAACAGAAAAAGAGTCATCACAGGTTTAAGTTGGACCCAGGCCTGTGGCACAGGCTTCTGGAAAGTTCTTGGAGACCTAATCTATTTCTTCAAGCCCCCTTAGGGAGCTAAAGTAGGTCAGATTCTTTTTTTAATTCTCTAACTCTACTGGCCCCAGACCACATATAACAAGATTAATAAGCACCAAGAGGACCCAGTACAAAGGCGTCAGGATGTGGCATATATGGGCTGGGGTTGTCCACGATTCAACTTGAATTGATTTAATCCTTGAATCCTTAGTTCAGAAATTATTTGCTTTATGGGCCTTGCCCTCCCACAGCATCAACTTTGAGACCATGATGCTGGAGATGCAACACGAACAGGTGATGACTGATCTCAAGAAAATTCCTGTGCATATATATATATATATATATATATATATATATATATATTCAATTGTGGTGTTTTATTTTAACTCCAGTACAATGTGTAGTTCACACACTTTCAGGCCATTTTTTAAATCTGAGAAAAAATTCCAGGCCCAGGTGCTCTCTGCCCCTTCTTTGGGAATACAGGGAATGACCTTAGCTGAAAGTCATACTAGATTGTCCTGCTAAATAAAGCTGGTGTTTGCTAGATAGCTGACATAGCAGGTGCTCACCAGGCCTTTGTGTCTTCCTCCCCTAGGTCTGAAAAACTTTAACAGAAGGTCAAACTGGGCACAAACAAGGTCAAGATTTCCATCAGACACAAGTCTTCACCAGGAGCTTTGTGTTTTGAAAGCAAGTGAACCACCATCTCATCTCATCCCTAAAACCATGGCAATCTTGGACTGCATGTTCTTCCTTTTGGGGGTTTCTATATGTCACAAGGCCTTTATTTTACCTAGCCTCTGGTCCAGCAAGAGTGCATGTTTGGAAGGCTTCAGAGAAGTGCTGAGGGACATCAACATCTGCTGGTCATCCAGGAGGAGCCTGAGAGTGTAAATTTTGGCTTGTCCTAATGGGTCATCAAGGATAATTTTATAGAGATCAGTCAAGCGAATTTTAAAGACTTTGAGATACCATCTTCAACATGTCTCATGATTTGCCTTGGAAGGATTTGTCAATGAGCAAATGCTCCAACCCAATGAGGCATGCCCTCATTCATCTTGAAGAGATTATTACCATCGTTGACTGCCTTTGCACTATATTTCCAAGGCCAGCAACATGCTGTAAGTCTGTGCTGCAAAATCTGCAGCTAAAGAATGCTTCTTAGCTTAATTTTGGTTTTAAGCTTCTTAGCTTAGTTTTGGTTTTAGGTAGAGTTTTGATTGCTTTCAGTATATGGTTTCTTTGATTCATATGAAGTTTTGTTATTTATTATTTTTGTTACTGTAATTAATTTGTCATTGTACTAATTTTATATACTTTATATATTGACTCCCCCACTTTAAGTTGTTATTGAATAAATTTAATGCATTCATATAGATAAAAACATGATGACTAATTTTTCCCTCAAAAGAACCTTCTGTATTCATGTGTGGTTAACTGTCTTGTAACACTGGAAGTATCAGGCAGGAATGGACATCTTCAAGATGCATGTGGCTTAGGCTTGCCAGCCAGTCACAGCTACACAGAAAATTGTGCTTTTGATGTGAATAGTGTGTCAAAATCTGTGGATCCCAACTTCATCATCAAAAGATTTTCCCTGCTGTATCTTTGTGATCATAGATTTAGCTATGTTAAAATGTACTACTATGTGGATGGTTAAGTTGAACAAACAAAGTAGAAACACAAGTGTATTTATCTAATACATCCAAAGAAATAAAAATATTCAATAAAGGAGTACAAAAAATCAGTAAACTTGGAGCTTTATGCCTCTTGTTTTCTTGAAATATAGCATCACTTATAAATGCACAACAGAGATCAAGAATTCCAAGACCCTTTGGGAGATGTTGGTTATTTTTTCTGTTTAGGGGGTGTTTTTTGTTTGTTTTGTTTTGTTTTATTTTGTTTTGTTATTGTTCTTGTTCTAATGATAATGATGTTTTTTTTTTTTTTACTCTTGGCCTGTAAAATGTATCTGATACTTTTTTTAAAAAAATTTGGTGAAGGCAATGTTTCTGTTTTTGAATTATTTCTTTTATATGTATGACTGTTTTCCCTGCTGTAGGTTTGTACACTACATGCATGCAAGTCCCCCAAGGCCAGGCAAGAAGAGGTCAGTGAATTCCACCTGGAACTGAAGTGAGAGGGGATTGTTAATCATTGCTCTTTAGGTCCTCTGTGAAACAAATTCACTAATGGATAAATCATCTCTCACTACCTAGACATTTGTCCTTCCTTGTGTAGTGTATCAGCTGCACAGGATCATACCCAACTGAAGAGAGAAGATTCTTGAGACCTGTGGGGTCACATACTTGGGGTAGGCATGCTCAGTGTTTAAACTTTGAGGCCTCCATGTAGGGCATTAGAGTGGGCTCCTGATCACGCCTCAGGATCTCTTTTTGTCAGGGTTGGAGTAGATCTCTCCTGTCTCATCCTGCATGATAATGCAGATTAGGCTTTATTAGATGAATTGCAGAATTGAGAACTCTCCTAAAGTTGGAGGTGGTAAATAAATCATGTTGAAGTACCATCAAAACAGTGTTGAGAGTAAGCTTTATACAAAACCAGAAGGATGGAAACTGCAGCAGAGGACACAATATTGTGGTGGTGAATATTTCCCTTCCGGACTAGCAATGCAGAGGGATGGTAGATGTTGCCAGTATATTTTTCACATGGTCTGGGAATTTCATCTGCCATCCTTTAGTTCTGAATTTAGCTTCACTTAAAATTCAAATTGAAAGAAGAATGCAGACTTATTTTTCTTTCTTTTTCTCTTTTTCTTTTATTGAAAAAAATTTTTTAATACAATACATTCAGATTATAGTTTCCTCTCCTGCAACTCTTCTATGATCCTCTCTCCCCCTCTTTCTATCTGAATTCACACCTTTTTGAATCTCTCCTAGACAACAAATAGCCGTTTAGAGATAATATTGATCACCCAGCCTGCCTCCATCTTAGTCTTGAAAACCATTTTATAGAGAAGGAAAATTATTTTCATTGCTGGATAGGATTAAATATATCTCAAGGATTGGGCTATGCTCAACCAATAACCTTAACTCAAATGGTTCTGTACTACCTGTTTCAGAATGTCAAAAATGCCTTTGTTTATCCTAAAGATAATCATGAACTTCTGTGTTGATGACCACCTGTAATGACCACTTTGTCATGATGCTCACATTGCGACCATGTTTTTGTCTCAGGTGGTTTTCATGATCCACTTGTTATGTTTAGGTTCTGCTTCTGTAACAGCACTCATTTGCCTGGAAATCACTAGGAAGACTGTTATAAACATAGGCAGAAATGTGGAGGCAGAAACTGAAGTAAAAGCTGTGGAGAAACATTGCTTACTTGTTTACTCCTCATGGAAACTAATTTCTTATATGACTCAGAACTATGCCTAAGGTTGGCAATATCCAAAGTGGGCTGGACCCACCGATATTGATAATTATTCAGGAAACAGTATAATAAAATTGCATGTAGGCCACTTTTATGGAGGCATTTTCTCAATTGATGGTCTCTTTCTTTTCCCAAAAAGATTCTAGCTTATGTCAAGCTGACCGTAAACTAGCCCGTACATTTAACAATGATTTATATGCTGAGAAAAATATTAAGAAAACAATTCCACTCACAACAGCCTAAAAAATAGAATATTTTGGAGTAAAGCTAACCAAGGACATAAAAGACATCTGAAATGAACATTAAAACACTGTGAGCCACCTGACATTCCAGTGGGCCTTGACAATTCACGAAGAGCAGAAAAGGGATATAAACACATGGATTTTATACAGTAACCTCCCCCTTACCTCCATGCACCATATTACTTTGATTTGCTCCAAACAACTTCAATGAGAATCAATAGTTTTGCACCTAATCATTTGAAAATCTGACTTTACAAGAGTTTATTGTGTCCCTTTTCTCTTGGGAGCTAGGTGGAGATGCAGAAAAATTGGACTGCTGTATTTAATGTTTCACGGACCAAACTGAAATCTCAGAGTGCTTTTCTCATTAAACTTGGCATCTAGAGACACACACACAGGTTCATGTCTAAACAAACATACACACCACACACACAACCAGTTGCATACACAAGCACCCGTACCACAAACACTTGCAAAATCACCTTGAATTACACAAACACGAAAGATTAGTATAAACACACTCATCCACAACTGGTCCAAACACACACACACAGACACACAAACATCCAAACCACACAACACAAACATATACATGCATATACACAGAGACACACACAGACACACACAGACACTCACAGACACACACACATGAATGTAAATTTTGTTTTGTCTAGCACATTTCCTATTCCATGAGCAAGTAGTGGGACCTATGTTGTGTACAAGCTCTTAGACGCAGGCAAACTTTGTGGCCCTGGCCTCTACTTAATTTTTTTTTCAGTAACTTTTTCAATGCAGATACTTGCTAGTCCTCCAAGTAAGTTACAAGCTCTGCACAGATAACCTGGACAACATAACACCAAATTCCCAAGAGATTTCTAAGAAGTCTCCAGGAAGCCCCATATTGACTCATCACAGTCCTCTCACTAAACTGATCCTGGTAGGTAGCATCAGAGGAAGCCAGTGACTTGTGGTCATTACCCAGGAACGTTTCAACACATTACAGTTCATGTGATATTAAATCATCCTCATTATCAGTCAGAAAGAAGCTAGTAAAATAATCTACTGTGACATTTCTGAACTGCATTTCTCTGCTCAACAATGAGGGGGAATCTGTCCTGAAACAAAGCCATACCCATGATATGGTTAGCAAAACAACACCAGCAGAGGCATGCACTGTAGGAGTCCATGCATGCTTATGATAAAGCCAGTAAGACAAACCAGAATCTCCCAGGGGGATAACTCTGTGTAGGAAAGTGAATAAATCCAATATATGTTTTTAAAATACCTGTATTGTTGAACAATTTGTTGAGACAAATTAGAGAGGGAGCTCCATCTGGTAGTCAACAGTACATTCAAAGACTTTTGGCCAGCACAAACAGCAAGTGTCAGGTTTATTGACAGACCTAGGCTCAAAGTACTAAGTTAGAGAATGACTGGACAATATCAGTTGTCATTAAGTGGCCTCCCAATATACCCACAAGATACAGATCAGCACAACAATACATACACATTCAACACACACACACACACACACACACACACACACACACACACACACGGACACCAAGCAATAAGTGAGGAGAAAACAATGAGGAATCTGTAATGTTTGAAGATAAGTCATTTGTCTAGGCAAAGCAGATGTTTCAAATGAGACCCACAACTCTGTGATTATTCCTAGAGAAATAATAGGCCCTAGAGAACACTCTTCATGGTTAGAATGGCGGTGGGTATATATGGAGAACTTTTTTCTTGAAACCTCAAGTATCTCACAAGAAACCTTAGCTTGTGAGAATCTGTTCCCACATCCCTGCTCATCCAGCCAACTCCAGACTGTAAGGCCAAAGTGTAAGGTCCAGGAACAAAGACCCCTAGAGCATCACTCAAAGCAAACAGGACTGACAAGCTTCCACTCAGGCTCTATCAGTGTGACTCAAGATCTATGAAGCCCGAAGAGACCAACTTGTGATAGAGGGAAAAGGGAGTGTGTGGAAGACAAAGAAAAGCTGCCAAAAGACAGCAGTGAAATCCACTTACTTGTCATTTACACTATGCTATCATCCCTGAAAACTACTTCCTACCTGGAATCTCCCATGATTCCTGTAAAGCAAATAAGATCCAGGCCTTTTCTTCACCTTTCAAAGCTCTGTGCTATGCTAAAGAAAGGCTTCCACCTAGCACCCTTCAAACTTAGTGGCATGCAGTGGTGTGGTGTGTAGTCAACCTATCTCCCTTAAAAAATGCAGATTCTAACAGAACAGGAGTGTTTGCTTGCCACACATGCAGTTTCTTGAAAAACGCTACCTCTACAGAAAGCCTTGTCAATGATCACATAAATGAACACTTTGATGAGACCTAGGTGAGGGCCTAGAGAAGTTGGTGCACAGTTACACTGGTTTGTCCATGTTTCTGGTTAGACATGAGGGCAATCTGCCTCTGATGTTTCATCCTACCTTCTGATGCTTGGCACTTGGGACATAGATGTTCTTGTTGGCCTCTTCACAGAAGCTCTTCTCTTCCCCACAGGACAGTTGTGGCTCACTCTGCTCTACCAGCAGATTTCTCTCCTCTTTCTGCAGCATTATCCTGATATTGTCTTTCAGTTGAGAACATTCTTAAGGAGGTGGCAGTGCCTGATGCTGAACTGCAAACAAAAAAAAAGGTGATTCCCAGTCAGCTTCCATTTGCCTGCCATTCCTCCCAGTACCTACATCCCTGCACATGCTCTGGTCTATAGACAGCCTCAGACTGGAGTCCTCAGTATACATATCAGCACCAATTAAAGGAAGGTCACATTCAGAGACCAGCCACATTCCACCAGACTGAAAGTGCATCTGTAAACTCTGACAGCAAGAGGGTTTATGCTCATCATGGAAGAGGAAAAGTTCCTCATGGGTGCTTATATGTCTCAGGTACTATAAAACCATCAGCAAGTACAAGGCAAATCCCCTCTGAGAGAGAGAGAAGACCCAACAAGAATACACTCTTTCCATTTTTTGTCATGGATCCCAGATCTTTAAATCCTATTCAGAGCCCTAGAGGTTCAGTGTTGCTTGATAGTCAAATCGAGGTGAAAGTGTTTTCTATGTAGAGCATCCTGAATTTGGAAGAATAAAGATTGGAGGGTCTTACAAACTTATACACTTATATACTCTTCAGATTTAGGACACCTGAGTGCAAGATGTACAAATCCATGACTCTTGCCTCAAGGCAGGGTTCCTGTTAAGAAACAGATAGTATAGAACCAGAGCCCTTACTTTGTTCAAAGTCCAAAAAGCACTGAAGCATACCCTGCCCAGTGCTGGGGTCTGAGCTGTCTCAGTCACTCACCTGTAGGAATAGTTTTCTTCTATGAGCTCCTTGTATTTCTTCATGCCATCACTTATTGACTCCGTAATTTTCTGGATATTAATAACGGTCATTTCGTGTTGGCTTTTAATGATGTTGACCTTGTTCATCCTGTGTTAGGGCATGGCCCAAGGAGCAAATAATCCTCTGAAATAAGAATTTAAGGATCATGTGCAAAACGGCCGTATCCTGGACTACCCCAGCCAATATATGCCACCAACTTGCTCTTTGGACATGGGTCCTATTGGTGCTGATTAAACTCATAATCCTGGGTGCAGGACATCAGAACCAGGGAACCAAATGGAAGGAGCAGACCTTCAAGAGCATTCCTTGTGAGCCTGAAGGAATACACTGGCTTTTTGAGAAGTTTCTCCTAGTCTCTGCTGCAAGCTTGGACCCAACAGATATCTGTGATGACTTTTATTTTATTTTTAAGGCAGGCATCTCAATCCTTGGTTCCTATTGTTACATGAATTCTCGGAGGACAAGAGTAGTATTTCCAGGGAGAGGCTTAATAACACTTCCTTTCCCAGGAGATTATTATGTGAAACCACTGAAAACACAAGGAACAAAGTAGCCTGTGGATCGATTTGGGCCTCTATGGACTCAAAACTATCATGACCTGCAAACTGTGCATCAGACAAATCCTCAAACCCCATCGAAGGTCCCAGAACCTCAGATCCTGAACAGCACACACACACACACACACACACACACACACACACACACACACACACACACAACTACATTCAGACACATAAACACTGTGGGGAAGAAATCTCGCAGTCTGGGGAAAGAGGGAATCTGGCGGCCGGGTCCCAGGGCGGTCTTGTATCAGGGTCGCCAGCAGAGGGTCCCACATTGGTACAGCCACCTCGGGCTGGTGGTGGGAGGCTCAAGTTTCCAAAGGCTGGGAACCTGGCGGTGGCAGATCAGGCAGATCAGGCAGATCAAGCGACACATGGAATCCGGTTTTCCAAAGCTTTTATTGTTCCTGGCATGTTAAATGGATGTAGGTGGCAAGTGCTTCCCCCGCCAAAAGCTAGAGGAGCCTAATTTTATAGGAAAGGGAAAAGGGGAGGGAATAACTTAATTAGCTATGCCCCTGGCCTTTCGATAATTCATTAATATTTAAATCTCTGGAGGTGGAGATTTGTTAATCAAGCCCTCTACCTGTGTCCTACGTGACTGAAGGTGGCAGGTTAAATGAAGTTACCTTGTCCAAGGCCCAACAAAACACCAACTCACATACAAACACAATTAGAATGCCCAATCTCAGGATCATTTAGATTTGCATTTCCCTGATGACTAAGGATTTTGAGCATTACTTTAAGTGCTTCTTAGCTTTTATATATTTTGAATATTAGCCATCTATTGAACTTCTGGTTAGTGAAGATTTTTCCCAATATGTAGGTTGAAAATTTGTCTTATTGGCTATGACCTTTGCCCTACAAATGCTTTTCAGTTTCTTGAGGTCCCATTTATAAATTCTTGATATTAGAGCCTGAGCCATAGGAATTCTGTTCAGAAAATTAACCCCCATTTCCACGAGTTTGAATCTCTTTCACACTTTCACTTCTATTAGATTCAGTGAATATGGTTTATTTTTTAATATTTTTTAAATTGGATATTTTCTTTGTTTGCATTTTAAATGTTTTCCATTTCCAGATCTCTCTTTAGGAAACCCCCCTCTCCCATCCCGCTCCCCCTGCCTCTATGAGGGTGCTCCAAGAACCATCCACTCCTCCCATTTTCCCACCCTGGTATTCCTCTACACTGGGCACTGAACACCATACCTGAGTTACATTCCAGGCCTGTAACTTCATTCATCTCTGACAACAGCTACAAGGCAAGGGACAAGATGAGACTCAGTAGTCAGTTTGGCTGCTACAAGATTGGTCCTTGAGAATGGCTGACAGAATGCTTTCAAGACTAGGGATGTCTATCTGAAAGAGAAAGAAAAAAGGTCTCAGTCCACACTGCATACTCAGGAAAGTTTAGTGGATGAAAGGCAGATGTCAAGCTGTTTTTCCACCTACACAAATGGCAGTAGTAGAAGCCAGGTTAATGTACCTGGCTGATAGCATTTATCAAGAGTCAAGCACTGTACTAAGGACCTACAATTAAGTAAGCCCCAGGCTCCTTCCACAGAATGGATAGATGTATAAGAAGACTTATATCACATGATGGTGATTGGTTTCCTTTGTATTTACAGGTATCCCCTCTGTGTCTGTATGAGCTTAGAAAGAGTTGACCAACAACAGTGAGTAACTGAACCCCCTCCCTCAATACTTCTCAGGCTGTTGCTTAAAAGCCCTGGTTTCACAGCACCAGTTTGGGGAGTCAGAGGATTGTTTCCTTCACACATGAAGTTTCTGACTCAGTGTTAATCTCAGAAATTATATCTGTTCCAGCGGAACTTCACAAGACTGGAGTATCAACTGGAAGAAATACTTCCTCAATGCACTCTGAAATCTACTGTGGTTAAAGATCAACATCAACCATCTCTCGATCTCCCTTCCTAGCTTTGCACAGGCATGCCCTCCATTAGAGGCATGTGACCTTGGCTTCAGGCTCCATCCAGGCAGGATAGACTGAAGCTTCATCTCAACACTGGTCAGCTGACTTTAAATGGTGATTCCTTCCTCCACCTCTGCCCCCAAGAGAATCTTCTCAATTTGGCATTTCATCATTAGGCACTTCATGCCTAATCTGCATGGTTATCCTAGATGAGAGGTGACAGATCTCCTCCAAACCTGACAATCTGTGATTCTAGGACATAATCTTGAACCCACAAGAGTACTGCATGGGTGCCTTGTAACCAAAGAAAACAGGCATGCCATCATCACGCACCTGTACCTAAAGGTCTCCAGGAACTTCTATCTTTGTTTTGGGGTAATCTCTTTCAATGAAAATCCACAAAAGTCTGGAAGGACAAAGATTGAAGGACAAAAAAATAGGGACTGGAGAGAAGGCTCTTCCATTAAGAGCATTTGTCTATCCACAAGAGGACCCAGAGGGCAGTTAACAATCCCATGCCCTCTTCTGGCCTCGGGAGGAATTACATGCATGTGGTGCACAGACATCCAGCAGGGAAAGATACATATAAATAAAAAAAAACAAACAACAACCCTCCAAAATCAAGCAACACCACAAAAGCTCCAAATGTGTCGACACACTAATATTACCTAAAAATAAAGCCACATCTCAACATGTGTAGGAATTCTCAACATGGAAATTTGGGAAGTCTTTATCTAGGAAGTCATTATTTCAACTTTATAGTCATCCCGTGACTGTGTTTCAAGGAAATGAGAGGCAAATAGCTCTGGATTTCTTTAAAAAAAACTCTGAATGAATACTCCTTTACTAAGAGGCTTTAGAACAATACAATTGTGAATCTCATTAATTTTGTTTGCAAGACTATTTCAGGACCATGTGAATGCCTGCACAATATTTTAGGGGTATCTAAATATATGACCTAAAAGATACAGTATGGATACATTTTTCATCATTAAGTGGGTATTCACAGAGTAGACCATGATGTACATGACCCCTAAAAACTACTGTGTAGAACTGGCTGGCAGGCTGGGAATTCACAATGTAGTCTGAAGCTATAATTAACAATGGTGCCTGGAGCTCATAGAGATCCATCTGTGTCTGTGAATTCAAGGGATACAGGAATGTGACAACACACATGGTGACAAGAGCTGTCAAAATGTGAAGGCTTTGCCACTGATTTTTTTAATTCACAAAATGCAGCCATTTCTCTTATCAGCTAGATCAGTATAGCCAATGCATATAGCCACAGCAAAATACCAAAATAATGACCAGAACAAAAAAAAAAAAAAAAGAAAGAAAAAGAAAAATAAACTTCAAAACCCCAAACCAGTGGAACAAAAAGCCTAAACCTCAACCCCCCCCCAAAAAAAACCCAAACCAAAATTAAACAAACAAGCAAATAAACACAAATCACTATGAGCAGTGTTCTCTTGCTGCAGTTTAGCAGTGGTGAACTAAACCATGTGGCCAGCCTTGAAGGCAGGGTATAAAGGCAGTTTCAGAGGTAATAGGCTATGGAGATATTCATTGCTATGTCTCTCTAGGGGGTTTTTAGGTGAAGCCTTCCCAAGGCTAAGGATCAAACGTATTATAGGCTTTTGCTCAAAGACTTTTAACTTTAGTTAACTCATCTCCTTTAAAGATTTTCACACTGCAGATCAAAACTAGTATTAATTTTTACTCTTCAACTTTTTCTCCTGAATGTTGAGCATCTATTGATGTGTTTCTGCTTTCTATGAAGCCCTGCATGATCCAAGCTCAGCAAGAGAGGTATCCTGCACACCTCTGTGTAGAAACACACTTGCCCTGCCAATCTGGACCCTCACGTTACCTCTGCTCAAATATTTCCATTCCTAAGAAGATGAACATCTTCTTGATGTACACCAATAATTTTGTAACATAATATATAATATATACCATATAACATAGAATATAATTTCTAGCATCCTATGTGTTCTTTATGCTTTGTCCTGGATAATTGTAGCTTTCCTCCTGCTTTTTCTGACACATCCAGCACACAGCAGCACTGACCTGAATATGCTATTGCTTCCTTGGCTGTGAAATGGTTGTTGAGCCTAATGCTCTGAAAGCTTTGTTCATTCCCAAGTAGGCACTTTTTACATTAGTTGCAAATTGTGAAGTTTCTTAGGTTCTCGGCTTGAAGTATGATAGCAGCTCTTCCTGTCCCCACACAGGTATGTCTAATAATGACTTGGTCCTGACCTATAACATTGAGAAATGAATAACGGCAGTTAAACAGTTGCAGCAGTAGAATTCTCTAAAATGCTATTTCACAGAAAGTTTTACAGTTACACTTTTCAGATGATCCCTCTGAAACTCTAATATGTCATCCTTTATCAAACGTTTTAAGAGAGGAGCAGAAATCCTAAGTTCTGTCTGTGACAGTGGGTTTAACTTAATTGTGGATGATGCACTTCATATCCTGGACACATCCTTCATGACGCACACAATGTAGAGCAAGTATCTGGAGGAGTCCACAATAACTCATGCTCCATAAGTTTTGGAGCACCCATCTCGAAAGAGAGCATAACCTCCTCTGTTATACACTTTATTAGCACTCCACATCACCCCAACTTAGACCATTTGCAGACATCTTTGTGGTTCACATTAACCACATACTATCAAACATTATTCTCTCTGGTGGGATTCATGACTGCATGGTAAATAATTTGTAGTGTCCTTAGGTTCTGTTTTCCAACAAGATTCAGCAATATTGATTAATCTGAGAAGTTGAATTTGTCTTTCACATTGATATATTGGCCATCTGAGGCTCATGTATGAATCTCATCAGCTGCAGCTACAACACTGGTTGAAAGCTCAGGTCGTTCTCCCTGAAGGTCATGTTTGTTGTTGTTGTCCAGTTGTACTGTCACAGGATTCACAGGCGAATCCTTTATATGATCCTCTGTACGATTTTTATTATTCTTAGCTGGATCGCATCATAATTTCTGGGTCTGGGAGGCAACAACTTTGCCCTGAATGTACTACATCATGCTGCCTCTGGATACTTTAAGAATGGTGCCTTGTGTGCACATACCTTTAAGGTGATTACACATTATCTCACAATACGAAACATAAGTTCTTGAGTGTCAGGGAGTTACCTGAAATTTCCCAGCCAAATAATTGTTAGTTCCTACAGGGTTTAACTTTGTGTGATAATTCATTGAATACACTTTATTAACCTAAGGGTTGCTTTTTGATAATTTATTACTCTCTTTTGGCATAATATATAAAGCATTTGCTCACTGCTCTGTGAAGAAGAATTAAGTCTACAGCAGGCTATTCCGGTAATATGTTGACCACCATGTGATTCTTTCAGCCAATTCTTTCATGCCTGTGTGCTAATTCAAGATCAAAAAATTCCATAGGATTACCTTCTGTCCAAAGAGGTCAAATGTGACTCAGAAGTCCTCTCTAAATCCTTTTCAGGACCAGTCAATGCCAATGACTCTAGCTTGGGCATCCAAGTAATGGGTACATAGAAACAGGTAGCCATTGGCTGTCAATGACGGAGCTGCTGACTGGGGTATCTTCAGGTACCAACAGGGTCTGCGGCCAAAGGCAGCCAGCGATTAAACAAGTTACTCAATAGACTTTTTTCCTAAGGTAACAAAATCTAATCTACTGGGAATAACACCCCGTGGCCAGTGCATAAGCTATGAAATTTTTTACCTCCTTGGGACCAGTTAAAAACGGAAATAGAGAAAATTCACATGTACACACAAATACACACACACGCACCCTGAATGAATGAATGAATGAATGAATGAAGCAAATGGCAGAATCCAATTAGCTTATACATGCAAACATACATGCATGTATACAGACACACACACACATACATATATACAGACCTACAGATAGACATATCCATATTCACACACTGAAACGTTAGAGCAAAGCTCCAAAAGCAGGCTTCACTTATTCCACACATGATACATATTCCACACATGATACATACATGAGTTGTAAACACAACTCATGGATAGTAGGAACAATGTTCTAACCCCCTTTAACACAACATTTACATGTACACACATAGTCCATGGATGGAAGACACAATTCTCCAGCCACACCACACCATGCTTTATTCTTTCATCCATGGTTTATAGATCCTGGCAAACTATTTCAAGCAGTATACAATTACAATGTGATTATGTTTCAGTTTCCTTCTGGTAAATGATTATGAAAAAGCAGTGTGTTGATACATAATTAACATTAAAGGAAATAACTTTACATATTAAGGTAAAAAAACCAAATTATTCTTTAAAAACTTATGTACATTTATAACCAAGCAACTTATTATAGATTAACAAAGTATAAGCAAGAAAGGTAAGTTTCTCAGCTCGTTTCACTTACTGGAAGGCAGCAATTTGATGTTATAAAGAAAGAATTAATTATTTTACTATTTATCTTTAAAAGTAATCTTGTAAAATTCTTAAAAGAATCACAAATGTAAACATTTATATCAGTCATATCTACCTTAAATCCTTAAAATGCATATCTACCCATTAGCAGTTCTTAAAATGTCATATCAGGACACAGAGGGTAAAATAAGGGTATAAGTAATCAATTAACCCCCTTCCACCCTCAGTGAGAGTCCTGTAAGCCAGTGTTACCATGGTTTTGTTCTCTGAACAACAAAACCTCCATAGCTTTAGCTAATACAATTAAGCCTTTGTGATCTTCATAGTCTTCTCTAAGTTTTCTTTATATCAGAGCCAGTGGTAAAGAACATGGCTACAGACCTTCACTAAAAACTTTATTGTTCCAAAGATTTTCTAAGTGTTGTGGTCATTGTCGACAATCTACATTTTCTTTAGGGTGGAGACTGAATCATGATGTGCTCCACCAACAATGACAGAAAGACATCAAACATTAATATTGTGAATGCCAGAGACACTGTCAGGTTAGGGACAGGAAGCACCCCTAATGTTTTCAAATAACTCATAGATTCAGAGGGATGTGAGGGCAGGAAGCAGAGCAGTACTTCATAACAGCATACTCTCCTCAGGACACAGAGTCTTCATGGCCATGCCACACCAAGGCCTACCCCTGCGGCTGTGGTAACCCATGGGCTGCATTCCATAAGTTTTAAGTTATTTGTCATTTCTCTTGAATGGTTCTTGGCAAGTCACTTCACACAAGCTGTGAAACAGGAGAATCTCCAGTTGTTTGCCTTTGGAAGAGCAAAGGACTAATACAACAGAGAGAGGAACTGTCCTCACCTCTAACCTACATTATCTTCAGCAACACTTGTGAAACAGCTACTTCAACACAGATCAGAAGAGATAGTATGATGTTATTGGGGTTTACTCTGTCAGGGTAGCATCATGATAGCATCACAGTATACCATGCTGGATTATCCACAACATATGGACAGCTGAGAACCAGGCAAATGTTAAGAAACTCAAAATGTTAAAAGATATAGGGGATCCACTTGGTTTTACCCCCTCCTCCCAGCCTGAGCTCTTAAGTTCTTTTGGAGGACACCAAGTGATGCTGCAGTTTACTGCCAATAGGTGACAAACTCCTTCTGCTTCAGAAGGTACTGCACTCTTTCCTCCAGTCTGTTATGCTCTTGTTCAGTAGATGATTGTGATTTGATAGAGGATTATAAGCACGTGTGTGTGCGTGTTACAGTGTGCTTGCACAGATACATGTACACTTGTGGACATACACAACTACATGTATGAACACATAAAAGCACAGTGCATTACAATCATGTGTTCAGTTTCCCAATTAATGCTCATGCAAGTGGCTATAACCTGTACTACTGTAGAAAAGAAAGTTAACTTTTGTCGGATGGAGAAAGATCACAGTGTGCAGAGAGATAACGAACTCTGACAAAGTGCACAGACAAGGTGACGCTTGGAAGTCCTTGTCCTTGTAGCAAAGCCCACTTAGTAAGTTCTCCAGGCTGTATAGTAAAGGCTTGGTTCCCCAGAAAGGACCAGCCCCTTGCTCTCACACACTGCTTCCCTCTTGCTTTAAGAGAAACACTTTTCTCCAAAAGGAGCTCTCTTAACCACAGAGCAATGAGGTCAGGAAACTAGAAAATCTTCATAAACAGGAGGCAAAGTAAAATTTTAATCCCTGTAAGGTGATTTTTATCAGGGATTTGATTGGCTAACAGAAGGCTGATGATCTCATGTCCAAATGATGTATGATTTCATACCGAAATATATTTCATGGAAGGGCTGGACCACATTGTACATTTTCATTATTTGACTGATGAATATTTAGATAATCTCAATTTGGGGCTGCTCTGAGGAATGCTGCTAAAATCCAAATATCCTGTAGTTTCTCTGTGGACACCCACTTCTCATTATGGAATCACTGGGTCACCTGGAGACTGCAGTTAAACTTTCTGAAGAATGGTACATGACTTCTGGAAGGGCTCTATCATGCACTGCCAACAGCAATATCTGAAGGGTCCTCATCTCCCCCAAATTTCCAGGAAGTCAATTTTAACACCGTGTGAACATGTTTGGGATAAAAGAAGCTACTGAGTGCTGCAGACACAGAGCTTTAGTGTATCAGGAGCCTAAGTGGGCTGCACTGCACTGAGACAGACCTGTTCTCACACCTCACCATGGCTATGTGAATTCCGCTTGTGTTGGAAGCACCTGCAAGCACAGGGCTACTATAATCTCTCAAAGAACAAAATGCAGGCCAAGTTCTAAAGACAAGGATAACTGATTCAGTGTTAGGCAAAGGTGGAAAGAAAATGCTAGCTGGCATTGGGGATGAGAAAAAACAGGTTGTAGGGGAGATACAGTGAACCCCTGACCATCCAGTGAGCTGTTACCATTTACCCAGGACAGAGAAGGGACACAACTTCACAGCTACCCTTTCTGCCTCCCCAGGACCTTGATTTGCCACAGCAGCCTCCTCCTAACCTTTGTGTACCCCATTCTTTGGTTTCCTCCAAATGATTTTATTGTAAATGAACATATTTTGCCTCTACAAACTCCTGAGAACTTTTATATTTACAATTACAGGTTTTGTTTGTTCCAGGGTGGACATGTAAAAAGTTGGGTGGCTTCATGCAATGTTTGATACAGAGTGGTAAAAACCTGAGTGGCCATAGTACTTTCTCACTTAAGGTGGGTACAATCATTGTTAAAGATGTTCCTCCCATGAGCAAGTGAACATAAACATGTGCAGAAAACCACAAACATGTGTATGAGAAAATACATAGAAACACAGTCAGACAGTCAGACAGTCAGACAGACAGACAGACAGACAGACACATACACACACATTCAAACATACAGAAGCAACCACGACCACAAAAGCTCATACAGGCATCCACACCTACACTTATACTCAACATGAGGACACAGATGCTTACCCACACTTGGGAAAGAACATATATGTGAATGCATGTGTGCTCATACACACATATAATATTGTGCGAAGACCTTCACACATGGCCATATGTGCACACACAGATACACACATTCACAAAAACACATAGAGAGAGGCTCCCATCTATACTCATATACCCACATGAACACCACTGGTAATGCACTAAGATCAAGAATTGAAAAATGAGACCTCATAAAATTGCAAAACTTCTGTAAGCCAAAGGAGACTGTTAATAGGAAAAAAATTGCAACCAACAGATTGGGAAAACATCTTTACTAACTCTGCATTTGAAAGAGGGCTAATAATACAAAGAACTCAAGAAGATGGAATTGAGAATCAAATAACCATATTAATAAATGGGATACAGAGTTAAAGAAAGAATTCTCAACTGTGGAATACCAAGTGGCTGAGAAGCACCTAAAGAAATGTTCAACATCCACTACTGGGCATATACACAAAAGATGCTCCAACATATAAGAAAGACACAGGCTCTACTATGTTCGTAGCAGCCTTATTTATAAAAGCCAGGATCTGGAAAGAACCCAGATTCCTTTCAATAGATGAATGGATACAGAAAATGTGGTACATTTACACAATGGAGTACTACTCAGCTATTAAAAACAATGACTTCATGAAATTCTTAGGCAAATGGATGGAACTAGAAAATGTCATCCTGAGAGATGTAACCCAATCACAAAGAATCACATGTGGTATTCTCACACTGATCAATGGATATTATCTCCAAATCTGGAAATACCCAAGATTTAATTTGCATACAAGATGAAGTTCAAGAAGAAGGAAGACCAAAATGTGGATACTTTGGTCCTTAGAAAAGGGGACAAAATACACATGGGAGTAGATACAGAGAAAAAACTGTGGAGCAGTGACTAAAGAAAATGCCATGCAGAGACTGCCCCACCTGGAGATTCATCCCACATACAGTTACCCAACCCAGACACTATTACTGATGCTAAGATAGAGGATATAACTGTGATCAACACCCTGCCTCTTGCAGACTTTCTCTGCTGAACTAACTTTATGCCTAGCTACAAAAGGAAGGTCTTAGGTCTCCACCACATCTGGCTGGACTGTAGCTTCCCCTCCAGTTTAATGGAGCAGGGACCTTGAATGAGTCCTTATACTTTCATTTTAAGCCCAGCCCACCCTTCCCAAATCTTACCATGTGACCTCAGACTCCCTTTCCAGCCCTTCCCTCATTCATTACAAATTCCTATCCCTGGGTTGGTTGGCCCACCCATTTGCGGAACAACCAGGAGGCAAACATGGTACTCATGGAACCAGAACAGGATATGGGGCACAAAGGGGTGCTCAACAACAGCTGCACATATGAGACAAAAGTTGTTTTCAAGGTTTTGGTGGTCCTATTTAAATGACCCTTTGGAACCTGAACACCAGCCTCTCATTCTCAAAAGGGACTATGAGGCTCTTAGAGGGAAGAGGGCAAGAGGCCAGGGACCCCAGTGGCACATAGGATGGTTCCCTAGTCTGGTGGAAAAGCAGTGCATTTGGTTGACTGACCACTGAGGCCATCTCACCTGGGTTCTTATAACTGGCCATCTGTTGGTCTTCAGTATCCAGTGGCCCCAGATACCAAGCTTCTGCCAGAATCTCCAAGTCTGGGTCCCTCCATGACCAAGGGACTTTCACACAGCACTCTTCCTCTCAATGCCTACCATATGGTGGCAGCAAGAGGAGCATCTGCATCTCCAACACTCAGGTCATGGGGACAGGTGCCCCGGCTGGAAATGACCTTCCTGGCTGTTTCTGCAAGAGCCTCTCTCTCTGCTCTACCTCCTAGGCTGCCAATGCTACACTATCACTCTAGGCAGAGGAGCTCCTGGTCCTGTGACCACCACCCCTTCCAGCTCTATGGAATGAAGAGGTGTCTAAGGATGCCACTTCCAGAATTATCTAGGACCCAGATCATCCCTCCTGCTCTATGGTGCCTCAGTCAGAGTGGCTCTGGTCCAGACTTCTCCCAGGACAGAAAGAAAGGTACCCCATTCATTGTTTTGTAATTAGAGTCTTTTATAATAAAAAGTTTTAAAATATACTTATTATAAAAATACAAAGTTAGACTTCTTTGCCTATCCTGTACTGAGATAACACCCTGGAAATTTATGGTGTGTCTTATTGGCTTCACCATGAGGATTCATGAAATCCTACAGTGCATCCCTCTGCTAACATTGTTTTGCTGAGTATTTCATGGACATGACTTTGCTTCAGGACACTTCTCCTTCACAGTTTTGTAGAGTGCTGCATTTCAGAGAAATCATTGCATGTTAATTCCTTAGCTTGCTTTGAACGTCATTAGGGATGTTTTAATATCACATGAACTGTAATGTTTTGTAAAGTTCATGGATAATAAACATGACTAATTGTCTGTTTAATGGTGCTACCAGGGTCTTCTGAGAGGGAGCCCAGGTAGGTTTAGAGAGCAGAATATGTTTCTACTTGAAGCTTCCTGGAGGATGTTCTTAAAACCCTCTTTTTTAGTATCCTGAATTGTGTGGACCAGCCTATCTGTATAGAGCTTATTAATTCTTGTAGGATCAGCAAGTATCTGCATGGGAAAAGTTCCTGAAACAGAAATAAGTACAGGCCTGACCAGCAGAGCCTGGGTTTGTCTAAGAGCCTACTACACAGCTTACGTCCAACTCCCTTCTCAAGTGTCAGGAAATGTGCTGAAACATAGCAATATTTGGATTGATGTGTTTGTCTCTGTGTGTTTCTGTGTGTGTCTCTGTGTGTGTGTGTCTGTGTGCTTTTGTCCATGTGTGTGTTAGCAGTTTTATGTTGTGTATTTCTGTATTGGTAGGTGCTTGTTTTAGGTGTTTGTAGTATGGTTTCTTGTACATACAAGTGTGTTTTTAGGTATGTCTCTGTGTGTGCATGTGTGTGTGTGCATGTACAAAGGCATGAACTGGTTTGTTTCTGAACATATGTATACATATTCATATGTATCTATACATATATACACTTGGTCAGCAAACATCTTAAATGATAACACAGTCCAGCTTTAATGAGAAAGTACTCTATCAGTTCACTTTGCATCACAGAAACATCAAATACAGTAGCAGGTCATCATGCCTCTCCACCTAATGCAATAGAACTAAAGGAGACAGATAATAGTGTAAAGTCAGATATTCAACAGTTGGTAGAGAAAAACTATTCATCACTATTGAAACTGGTTGTAGAGCAAATCTATTTATCTATATTGAAATCATTTGTAGGAAAATAAAAGACTGTGGTACATGGAGGTGAGTAGCAGGCTGCCATGTCAAATCCATGAGCTTGAGAGTCAACAAGGCTGGCTAAGGGTCTTTGTCCCATCTCTGCTCTTCTCCCTTAGCAGTTGTATCACGTCTTTCTTCATTAATATCTCTTTTGCAGTTCAATGCTTTCTTCTGTGAAGATTTGTATACTGCACATTCTTGCTGATTATAGTGTCTCTTCAGTGAGCATGGATTCTGGGAGATGGATTCTCTGGGGATTCAGAGATGGAGGGGTTCACAAGAGGAACCCAGGCAGGTTCCTGCACTCTAGATATAATAACAGCCTTCACTTGAATGGTTGGTAGGCTCCCTAGAAGATCTCTGTACAGTGCTCTATTCAGACATTGTTATGCAGTTATTTTTCAATATAATATATATGGACTATTGGAGAAATGTGGTGTTTTATTTTAGCTCCAGCACAGTGTGTAGTTCACAATTAACTTGTAAGCTGTTTATTAAATCTGAGAAAAAATTTTAGGCCCAGATGCTCTGTGGCACTGCTTCTTTGGGGATACAAGGAAAGACCTTAGCTCAAAGGTCATACTGGATTGTCCTGCTGAATAAGCCTGGTGTTTGCTGGATAGCTGACATGACAGGTCCTCACCAGGCCTTTATGTCTTGCTCCCCTATGTCTGAAATACTTCAACAGAAACTCAAACAGGGCACAGAATAGGTCAAGGTATCCCACAGACACCATTCTTCACCAGGAGCACTGATTGTGCAAAGCAAATGAACCACCATTGCATCTCATCCCTATAACCATAGAAATCTTGGGCTGAATTTTCTTCCTTTCTTTGGGTAAGTATATATCATAAAGGCCTTTATTTTGTCTAGCCTCTGGTTCTGCAAGAGTGCATGTATGGAAGGCTTCAGGATGTGCTGAGGGTCATTAAGATCTGCTGGTCATCCGGGAGGGGCCTGAGAATGCAAATTTTGCTTGTCCTCATGGGTCATCCTGAATAATTTTATGGAGATAAGTCAAGCAAAGTTTAAAGACTTTGAGGTATTGTCTGAATCATGACTCCTGCATTGCCTTGCAAAGACTTGTCCAACAGCACCCCACCCCAATTGGGGCATAGCTACATTCATCTTGAAGACATTATTACCATTAGTCACAGCCTTTGCACTATATTTCTAAGGCCATCAACAAACATTTCCTTGAAATGTAGCATCGCTTATAACTGCACAGCAGAGATCATGAATTCCAAGATATTTAGTAGATGTTAGGATATTTGTTTGTTTGTTTTGTTTTGGTGTTGTTCTACTGATGACGAATTTTGTTCTCTTGGCCTGGACAATGTATTTGATGATATTTATTAATTTGGTTAGGGTGTTGTTTCTGTTTTTGCATTATTTCATTTATGTGTATGGGTGTTTTTCTTGCTGTATGTCTGTACACTACATGCATGCAATTCTCCTGAGGCCAGAAGAGGTCAATAGATTACACCTGGAGCAGAAGTGATGGAGGATTTTTTTTAATTTTTATCTCATGTGCATTAGTGTTTTGCCTGCATGTATGTCTGTGAAAGTGCCAGATCATGTAGTTACAGATGGTTGTAAGTTGACATGTGGATGCTGGGAATTGAACTTGGGTCCTCTGGAAGAACAGTCAGTGCTCTTATCTGCTGAGCTATCTCTCCAGCACCCGAGATGGAGGATTCTTAATGCCACTCTTTAGATCTTCTAAGAAACAAAGTCTCAAATGGATAAGCCATCTATCCAGCACCTGCCTGGACTTTTTTCTTTCCTTGTGTGGTGTATCAGCTGCACTGGATCACACCCAACCAAAGACAGAAGATTCTTGAGACCTCTAGGGTCACATACTTGGGATAGGCATGCTCAGTGTTTAAACTCTGAGGCCTGCATGTAGGGCATTAGAGTGGGTTCCTGATCATGCCTCAGGATCTCTTTTTGTCAGGGTTGGAGCAGATCTCTCCTGTCTCATCCTGCATGACAATGCACATTAGGCTTTATTAGATGAATTGCATAATTGAAAACTCTCCTAAAGGTGGAGGTGGTAAATAAATCATGTTGAAGTTAATCAAAAGAGTGTTTAGATTAAGCTTCAGACAAGTCCAGGGGGATGGAACCTGCAGCAGAGGATACAAGTCTGTGATGGTAAATATTTCAGTTCAAGGCTAGCAGGGAGAGGGATGGTAGATGTTACCTGTATCTTTGCTCTACCTACTGCCTTTACTCTGGGTAGTGACTGTGTTACCAGGCCCCTCTTAGCTTCCCTTAAATCTGAGCCTAACACAAACACAAACACACACCCACACAATTTTACAAAAATACTCTATCTCAAAAAGATTAGGGCATCCCATACCCACCATGACCTTCTACACTTGACAGTATATTGATCTGTAAGTACAACCAGAAGTTAGAAATGTATAAGGCATTCAGTGATTAGTGACAGGCTTTGGTCCTGGCTGAACCCCAAGGCTGTACAAAGCATTCCTGATCTGCTTGCCATGCTATTTTCTTTCCCAGCAGCCACATCTGCTGCTCAGTGTCATCATGATTTTCTCCAATGCTGCACAGCGATTGTCCTGTCATCTCCTTAAAGTCAGAAGTCCTACTGAGATTTGTTGAAGGTTTCCTCTTATTTTGTGTCAATAATCAAAGAAGGTAGTCTAGAATAAAACCTGCAATGGGGTCATCTCCAGTTAGATCTCTTTTATGCCAGCTAGCAAAAGACAAAGTGTCTTGCCCTTGATCTTCACTCATTGCCAACCCCGGTTCTGCATGCTGACCTCTGCAGTTGTCTTTATACTAAAGGCTCACCCCTATATTCTACATTCATTGACTCAAAACTCCAAGAATGTGACTGAGGCATAGGTGTCTTCAACAAAACTCTAATGGTCATTCTAATGCTCAGGCATTGCTGTAAGCCACAATATTACCTTCTCCCACATTAGAGCAGTATTCTCTAATACCAAGAATACAGTTTTGGTGCAAACTAATAAGAGGTCATCAGGTCTTTGAGACAGTTGGTCTAGGGAGGAAAGGGCAGGATTAGAAATTTTGCATCTGGCCCTCTTCAGGGGTGTTCATCATTTCAAAAAATTTAAAAGCCCTTATACAAAGAGCAAAGACACAAATCTGGTGTATTTTAGAGGAAAAAACCAGATCCTCTGTCAGTGGAAGCTGACATCACTGGTAGTATGGTCAGAGAGCACCTCGCCATCAGATCCCATGGTCAAGGGGGTGAGTCCCGGGTGTCCTTTGCAGGCAACTTGCTCCTCTCATCCACAGGCCTTGGGAATCTGCTCCGGGCTGAGGAGGGGTGAGGCAGGTCTCAGGAGTAGGCAATCGGGCAGTGGTACTCCAGGCAGCCCAGGTCTGATCGCCCCTTCAACCCCTCCCAGCTCTAGGCAAGCCCCTCAGGGAGCAGTTCTCTTGGTCCTGGTGCTAGAGCATAGGGTGCTGGTCAACTTTGCAGTCAAACTGGGTTCCACCACTAAAGTTTGCCAACTTGGTAGTTTCCAAAAGTTTGCCTAGATGGATGAATGACTGGTACCTCATTGTGCCATTTGGGCTGGTTTCCTAAATTGTGGATTTTCGTTCATTTTAAGTCCTTGGAACACCAGTCCTACTCTTTCGGGATCTGGGTAGGATTCAGGGTTTCTCCAAAATAGTCAATACTTTTAAAGAAGGCACTCTGGTGAAAGAAATAATCAGGCATTTGTATTGGTGGAATTTAAGTCCACTTCAAATTTGGTTATGTTGTTCTCTTGGGGTGGGGCATGCATCCACATCTCGATATTAAATCAAGGCAATGTATTTAATATTAACATTAAGCACATGGGGAAGTAACGCTTTAAGAAACAGCACTTCTGTGAACAGCTTCCCATCTTCCAATACTTAATTGTGACAAAGCAAAAAAACATTTGAAACACTCATGAGACATGTGCTGCAAGCCACTATGTATTCCAGTCATTGGGTTTCTTGGAATCTAAACTCCTGGCCATACACATGAGTCTGTGGGGCTGTGTCAACATTTAGTAGTAACAGCAAGCCAGCCATCCTATTCCAGCAAAACAGAATTCACTGTTTAACTTGGAAGGAGGCTGGTGCGTGTTGGTTCAACTCTGGGAATTCTTGACATCTCTGCACTATGATGTTTCCTGCTGGGTTTGCTGTGCAGACTGATGAAACCTTCTCTCCTGTAGAAGTTCAATGATAGTTTTAGCTAATGTCTGGTGAAAGCAGGCATGTTTCATTTAACTGGTACTTTGGTTTCTCAGTTGGGGGCACACAGTCAACAATCACCCTTACTGACATGGGTTCTTTTCCTTAGTGATGTTTCTCAGCATGGTACCATGCAGACATATGGCTGGGCATCTCTTCTGGGCCACTCTGGCCTTCCACACACAATCTCTAGGCAGTGGCTGTCTGTCAGCAAGCACCAACAACTCGCTGCAGGTCACCACCTGTCTCTAAAGTGTCATCCTTTAAGATGCATGGCATTACCACACAGTTCTTGCTGGACTGTTTGCCTGTCCTGCACCAAAAGGTTTTTGAGAACAGACATATCATTTGACTTTGTATTTCCTGTGTCTCCCATCATTGTTCAGTTTGGTTAAGAAATTAACAGTGAACACCTATATACATTTATGCATCACTGTCTGTCAGCTTGAACCACCAGACTTAAAATACACTCTAAACTTAGAGTAAACTGTTTCTTATACTTTAGTACAATGCATGCTACTCTATTCCTAGGTACCTCATGCCAAACCACTCACTTTATAGTATTGGTTAAAGTCAGCAAATGACATGGAATAATATATCCTGAAGACAGACTGTAAGCATCTCACAGGCAGGCTTGAACTCTCATTCTCATTCTCCTCTTTAATGCCTATGTAATAATCAACCTTCTAAGAACTTGTTGAATGGCATAGATTTTACCCAGAAGTCTTTCAGTGGCAATGACAATACACAACTCAACACAAGCAATCAGTCAAACAAAAAAGAGGAAGGTATTAACTATGTAACTGAGTGAGAAGTGACCTGGCTCCCAGTGCTTAAACTATTGCCAGCATGATTTCTCACTGCCCTTCTTTATTTCTTGTTTGGCTTTTCTGTGTTTGCTTTCTTGTGTTCACGTGAAGACATCTTTTGTCTTACATGGGTAGCGTTCTAACTTAGCAAACATGTTAAGGGTATCACTTTATTCTCTTCCACTGGAGATGATATCAGAAGAGGACTGTAACTTACCAACTAGATTTGGCTGCCATCCCTAAGCATCTCAGTGTGATCACTTGAGTTAACTCTTGATGGCCAGGCCTGTGTCAGTTGCTTGTTTCTATAACCAGAGGATGGCTGTTACATGGACCAATCAAAACAGATTTGTGGATCTTACATTCCAAATCAGCACTTAGAACCACAAATATTTTGTGTGGTAGGGCTTTTTAAAATCTGTGCATTTTAATATGTAACATACAAATGTAATAATTTATATAATCAAAATAAGAGACCTTGCAGATAAGATAAAAGTTTAAACAGGAAGCTCATACAGGCTTTGCTTACACTTTATATAAATATGCTTAGCCTGAAGATAATTTAATATACATATTATGACTTACTGTCAGATGTGGTGGTACACTCTTTTAATCCCAGCACGTGGGAGGCAGAGACAAGTGGATATGTGAGTTGGAGGTCTGCTATCCCTAGCAAGTTCCAAGTCAGCAAGGACTATATACTGAGAAGCTACTATAGAAATGTACAATTAGAATATATTTACTATGCCTGAAATTTCTGTGCAAACCCTGATGTGAGGTCCACTTGTGTTTCCATGAAGAGACTCCCGTTTTGCACTTTGGAGCATTTCAACACTGTGAGTTTTCATGTGAGGGATGCTCAACCTATAGTCTCCTCCTGAATGTTCCAAGATAGGGAACTCTGGAATTCCCAGAGCACCTTAGTAAGAAAATACACGATACTGCTGTCAGAAAAAAAGCTGACCTTTAGAACTTGGAAACATTCTAAGTATTATAATCTACTCCTGAAAATAACTTTCCACTCAATAAGGCCTCACAAGTGGTCCAAAATCCCAAAGTATTTGGAATATTTTCCAACAACCTACCTGTTGTGTGCCTAACTTGTTTTTCTTTCATTGGCCAAGGTACAGATGGGAGGTATAACCTTCTAGAAGTGAATTACAGCTCATTAAAAATGATGGAGACTATGACCTCCTGTTTGTCATGCATAAGATGTGCAAAGCCAAGACTGGATCAGGCTCCATGAAGTTCTTAAGGAATAATTTTCTTGGTTTGGGAAAATTTTTAACAAGCTCCTCTCCACAGGGTTGACTGAGAACGTGGGCTTGTCAGTGACTGAACACAACTTATTACCCATCGGAAATAGATGAGCAGCCACTTTTACCAACAGGAATTGTCCAAAGAACACTTTGGCAGTGCAACCTTTTGTGCCTTGAAGTAACTATTGGGATTCAGCTTCATGAGTGTATCTTTTCTCTTTCCTACCTTCAGGAACGTTTCAGCATAAAAAGCAGTTCATTTTTCTCCCAGATTCCATCATTAACGTGGAAGCCTAGGAAACATTATCTTCCTGAAGTTCTCTATCAACTGCCTCAAGCCTTGATGATAGAATCAATGCCAAAACTGAAAAATCCATTCCTAATTCCATTTATATTTAAGGGGAGCAGGCTTTTGTCTAATTGAGAACTTGGAGTAAAATCTTCCTGTAGAAAAGAGAAACAGGCAATCCTATATGTTTCCTATAAGTAACAGGTCTCTCATTGAACGAATAATTGACATTAGTGAACTGGTTGAAGGCTAGTTAAATGTGTAGCTTATTTACTATTTGAATTTTAATTGTGTTTTTCTATTCTGGTTCTCAACTGAGTAAGTACTTTACATTGTTCCATCAAACAAAAGTATTGTTTTTGGACAATGGTGGTGTATGCCTTTAGTCCCAGCACTTGAGAGAGAGACACAGACATATCTCTGAGGCTGAAGCCAGCCTGGTCTACAGAGCAAGGTTCAGGACAGCCAGGGATACACAGAGAAGAGAAGCCCTGTCTCAAATACAAACCAACAACAAAACAATAGTATCATAAAGGGAACAGACTTCCATTTTCTTTCTTTAGGTGGCTAAGGCCACACTATTTTACAGCATTCAAGGGGATCAGTAAAGATATTACAAACCCAGAACAACTGTGGAAAATGAAGCCTCAGCAGAACCTGGAAGATGACAGTTACTTGGTAAAATAATGCCTTTAAATGGTAATAAATAAAATCTATATACTTCAAGTGTATTCTGAATCTCCTAGTGTTGGGAAGGGCACTCTTTTCTAATCTGCTGATCTCTGTGCTCAGGTGCCTGTAGGTGAAGCTTTATAGTACAATTTAAGTGACTTGACCAATTATCAGTGCTTAGCTGTATAACCTCCATGGGTCCCTGAAAACCCTGGGTCCTGCATTTCTATGAATCAACTGGACCAGAACATCCCCAGAGCCTTTGGGTCCTTTCTAACACCTGTGCTTCTGAGTTTGAAAGCAAAAGTCATGAGGGCCTGTATAATAGTAGTTTTGTAAGCATTTTTATAGGTAGATTACTAGAGAGTTCACCATGTAATCAGTGACTGACTGCTTCAACCAAATAAACTGTTTTGTGTAAAGAATCAGTTGTCTCACTTTAGATCAATAGCAATGTTTCTTGCTACATCCTTTAAAA
The DNA here is from genome assembly GCF_011762505.2 of Arvicanthis niloticus. Lineage (NCBI taxonomy): Eukaryota > Metazoa > Chordata > Mammalia > Rodentia > Muridae > Arvicanthis > Arvicanthis niloticus. The sequence goes on from NC_047659.1 coordinate 2,396,188, forward strand.
GGTGGCAGGAATTTTTGGTGCCAAACAGTTACTGTATGAAAATATTCAATGTGCAATTCTAAAAGTCACAAGCATATACGACATAAAACAAAATTATTTTCATATTTCCATTTTGCTCTCTTACTTGGTGTAAGGTAATGTTTAGTCAGAAAACTGTCCTTGCTGGTTCACTCAGGCTGTTTTAAAATGCAGGAATTACAGAGCCATTTTCTTTCTGGGTGGAGTGATTAGGAAGACATTGGATAGAAGAATGATTTATGTCAGGTGACAAGAGAACTCATCCTTAGACACTGGCAACTGTGGGTACTGTGGGGATGATTCTGTGTGCAATGAGGAGGAGAGCCTGAACATCTGACAGCAGTGGAAGCTTCTCCTCCAGCACACTTGGAGCTATGAGAAAAGACTTAAATATGCAAGCGGTTCAAAAAGAACATGATAGGAAACACTCTGTGGAATTCATTTGAGTCTTTAAAATTTTTATTTCTCGTTATTCCCTGTGGAAACAACAAATTGTTCAACACACTTTTTATGAATTGCTGACTGGCACAAAACACGGTGGACAGAGAAGTATAATTTGTTGGAAAGCAGATCGTGTCTGCAGGAGTTCACTAGATAGTTAAATAGCTTTTTCTAAACTTTCTGATCATTAATTCATATCTTTTAGAAATATAAAACAGAGTATCGCTGTAGTAGGAACACATTCTGCTGTTGCCTCAAAGTGAGGGAACACAGGTGTGCATCAAGAGCCATGGATGGCAAGAGAGTGGAGGAGCTGCTGGCCAAGGCAGAGCAAGAGGAGGCGGAGAAGCTGCAGCTCATCAAGGTGCACAAGGAGCTAGAGCTGGAATTCGACCTGGGCAACTTGCTGGCTTAGGACCACAATCCCCGGACAGTGCTGCACCAGGCCGGACCCTCACTGGATGCTGAGCTGCGGGCCCTGGCGTGGGACAACATGCAGCTTCTCATCTACCAGCTACTGGCAGCTGCAGACCATGGAGTGCATGGAGGAGGCGGTGGTAGTGCGCTTGCTGGAGCCTGCCATATGCCTGCCCTGCGAGAACCTGCTGCCCTGGCCCCTGCCCCTCATCCGCTGGCCTTAAGGGCATCCCATCCATTCCCAAAAGAAGATCAACCTCGTGTGGGACGAGGTGAGTGGCCAGTGGCGGTGCCTTGGGCTACAAGTTCACACAGGATGACACTAAGGAATGGCTCATCAAGGTGCCTGGGAGCGCGAAACCCATGGAAGACCAGTTCACCAAGAGGATTCAGGCCAAGAAAGAATGTGTGGCCAAGAAAGAGATGAACCTTCTGTGGAACCTGGCCCGCGAGCACAAGATGCAGATGCCCAGCTCAGCTGGGCTGCACCCTAAGGGACACCAGAGTAAGGAGGAGCTTCGGTGGGAAGCTTCCAGGAGCGACTCCCCAAGGAGAAAGCACCCCGACCCTCTGGCAAGAAGAGGAAGTTTCAGCCCCCCTTTGGGTACTTCCCAGCCAAGAAAAAGAACCAGTGGGAGCTACTTCGAATCATCAACAGTAATAAACCTCAGCTGGAAGTGACAAGGGCCACCAACAAGCAGATGAGGGAAGAGGTCCAAGAGGAGCCTGCTAAGAGGAGGAAGATGAGCCAAATGGCAAGAGAAAGGGGGGCTGGCCAGGACCTTCCTGCAAGAGAAAGGGCAGCCTGCCTGCTGGGTCAGGGAGAGAAAAGGAAAGGAGGCCTGCGAGGCAAGAAGCATTCCAGGCCACCTGAGTCAGGGGGCAAGAAGACAGGAGTTCCCCCCCCCCAAGGTGGGAAGAGGAGGAAGTAGTGTTCTAACCTCTGGACCTGTTTTGACAAGCTAGGACTGTACTAAAAGTTAAGTTGTGCATTCTGCAGGCTGGCTCAGGAGCTGGCTGCTGTCCTCAGTGAGATTGACATTGAAGTGACAGGTTTGCCTCCCCAAGAGAGTCAGTGCTGGACTATGAACTAATGGAGATGCTGACTGGAAGTTAGTGTATTTTGGAACGTGAGAATTATAGAAATGATATGGTCAGAACCAGGAGTAAGTTAAGGCCTGCCTTTTTTATCTTGACTTTGGATACTGGGTAAGAGTTGATCAGATTTCTGAGTTATAGTAGATTGGTTTCAACATTTTTGCATTATTTTTGTAACAAACCTTATATATTTATCAAAGCAAAGGAGGATGGGGGAAAATTACGTCCACCTGTGATTTATAAGTATTGTAAAGGTAGGTATGTTTTAACCTGATGTTGCTTTTAACTTTTACTCTTGGTAGGGGTTGTATGTGAAGTCAGTAACCTGGGTACCAGTACGGAGTGTGCTTGAGAAAAACAAAGTTTATAAAAACAATGGTTATAAAAAGACCCCTCCCTGGGCGGTGGTAGCCCATGCCTTTAATCCCAGCACTGGGAGGCAGAGGCAGTCTGATATGTGAGTTCGAGACCAGCCTGGTCTACAGAGTGAGTTCCAGGACAGCCAGGGCTACACAGAGAAACCCTTTCTCAGAAAAAAACGATAAATAAATAAATAAATAAATAATAAAAAATAAAAAGACCCCTTGTATTAGGAAAACTTTGCCACTAACTATTAATATTAAAAGTATAGTGCTTTTTGATGTTGGTTCAGGTTGTGCATTTGGCCAGTGAATTGCTTTAAGTGATATATTGGAACCACACTAAGTAATGGTAATTAACCTTGTAATGGTAATTAACTCCAGAAAATGGATGTCATTTTGTGTGTAACTGATGGCTTTTGTTTAATTGGCTTGAGTTTACCAAGTGCTGGCATGGAATTCAGTATGGAGCCAAGGCTGAGGTTAGAGAGGAGCATCCACACCCAGCAGAAGACTTCATGTTTATTTCTGTCCTGGATGTTTTTCCCCATTTCATTGTTTTATTTTTGGTCTTAATAAACTTATCTTTGCAAAATTATATATATATATATATATATATATATATATATATATATATATATATATATATATATATGCAAAGAGTAAGACTATACAATGAAATTCATACTTTCATTGATTGAAATCACCCTGCTATTCCTGCTGTTCTCATAAAACCACAAGCACATAATGAAATTCATTTCTATACTAGGATTGACTATTATTCTAAATCCTTTTCATTTTATCTAATAAATCCCCTGCTGTTTCTCTGCAGAATTGCCACCTTTGATCATTGTCATAGTGATACTACCTGGCTGAAGGAAGTAGCCCAGGACAACACAAACAATTTGGAAAGGACTTACATGATTTTTTCATTCTTACACCTGAGAGGTTAGGTCACATTGTACCATAGATTCAGAAGGCAGAAGCCACAGATGACAGTGCCAAACACAGTCCTTCCTGAACTACTGGACACATTTAAATGGAGGTTTCACTGGATCTCAGTGAACTCTTGAGTTCTCACTGGAACTCAGAAAGGTAGATATTGGAGAAGTGATGGCTAATGGAACTACAGAGCAGCAATCCAATGTCCCTGTTGACCTTTGCTCAAGATGCCTACTATGTCTGGTTGTAATGGAGAAAGGGAGAAAGTGGGGTTTTATCTTCTGAAGAAGAGACATAAACTTTACAATTGGATATTCCCTTGGACCTGAACTCCTTCCTATATTGCCATGAACAAGGGAGTTTACATTGCAAAAATGGGATTGTGGAAACACATGTCTGAATATATTGAAACAATGTCTCCTCTCAAGGCATGTGCACAATAATTAGATATAATCAACTTGCATACAATTAAAGGTGCAGGAGAACCATTGTTGCATTTGGGAAACAGGACACCCTGGTGAACTGGACTGTGGTACATGAATGGTGCCTAAGGGTAGATTTATCATGGAAAAGAATCTCCCTCAAGCAAGGACCCTAAACCTTTGGTACTAACAAAGATGAGCTGCCCATGCCAAGACCCTAACAAACTCTCCCATCCAAAGTGCTTGCCTTGTAATGAAGCAGAGAGAAATCTCTAGCTTTGAAGGAAAAGTTGTCAAGGTATATCCCCTGAGTCAAAAGAGAGACTCCAGGAAAGGGCACCTCAGAAACTGGTCAATGTGGGGCAAGCTGGTCAGCAGGTAGGCCATGGCAGTTTCCAGTGACATCATCAGTAGTCACTTCCCTGGACAATCTCTTGTATCCAGGAAAACCCTAGAATCTTCTGTGATGTCACCAGTGTTGTGGTGACACCAACTTCCTGTGGGGTATTCCTTCAGAGCCTCTGGGTTCACAAGCAGTCATGTTGTCCATGCTGCTCAGGCTGTTTCATAGGGACAATACAATACAACCAGAGACCAGACCTAGGCAGAAGGCATTCTGTAAAGCAGGAAGAAGGAGATGGCCCTGGGGAAGACACAGTGAGTCCTGGGCAGTTCATGGGGAAGCTTCCTGGAGGAGGGGCGCTTGAACAGGTCCTTACAGGAGAAGGGCTTAGCATCTGGAGCCTCAAAATTTCTCAATGGCAGACCCAGAGTCCAGAATTTCTGATGATTACTTTCGCAGAGATCCAGGAATTTACAAGCCTTCAGTTGCTTTGCTGAGAGATCTGAATTTCCTGCTGAGTGGCAAAGGATGCCAGGAGAGAGATCTGTGAGAATAACAAAGACTTGCTCTCAGGATAGAGTGGTGAAGCATTTCATCCTCCATAGGTTCCTGTAGGTTACATGAATATGTGATGCCAAGAACAGAGAGGGATAATCCCCTTGTCAAGTCTCAAGGTCTCAGAGACTTTGGTCTGGAACACACATGATGTGGGCTGAATTACAGTCTGGGATAAGTGTAGTAGTGTGTGGTTTCTCATCATGCATTTAAGAAGCAAGGATACTTGTTGGCTTGTGGGAGATGTTTGGTGCTGGTGTTTATGGTCAATTTTTTTTTTGTGCTAAGCAGTACAGACTACATCTTCAGATATAAACTGACAATGCCCTCAATTTCTTCTTGACTGGGAAAGCTTAAGCACTTCAGGGTTAGTGGGACTGCAGTAGGGACTGAGCCATATGTTTAGTGATGGTGGTTGGGAGCAGGGACATAGGTGAGGAGTCCAGCTTGAAGATACCTTTCCTGCTCTTTCAGGAATTCACTGTGTCTCTAGAATTCCCTCTTCCTCAGGCTTCTCTGTGGGAGTAAGTATGGTTTCTCCTTTTCCTCTCATATTTTCCCTACAAGTTTCCTTGTGTTTCTCTACATGAAGGGTCTGTTGGGAAAGAGTCCTCCCAAGCCTACACCATCAGTGAGCAGGAGCAGAGAATGAAGAGGTTGGAGAAGCTCAAAAGGGACCTCGAAAGAATGAGTAATGAGAGAGATGAACTCCGGGGAATCCTGGCACATTATAATGTCAAAGATTTGAACAACAGGTAATCATTATGCCCAGTTCTCAGTTGACTATCTTGGGCCCTCTCTGTTGACCCTAGATTTCAACATATCACAGGAGGCTACAACTCCAGGCTGTCCTCATGTCAAAATGTATTTTGCTATTGGATATTCAACACAGAACTTGAAGTTCAGACAGGAGTGACATGGGGTCACAAGCTCTTTTGATTCATTCAAAAGAAAACTATAGCCTGTGGCATGAATCATTCAGGAAATAGCAGTATTAGTGTGTGAGCTCTTATCATGCATTTTAAGATGCCTGGACTGGTATTGCTTTGTGGGAGATGCTAGCTGCTGCGTGTTTATGGTGAATCATTTTTGTAATTTTCTGGAGCTTCTTTGGGTCCATTTAGTCCTGTTAACAACTGGGAGGAACTGGTTCTATATGCTGGCCCTCAGTGTGAGTGGATTTCTGTCAAGTCATCACTGCTTTTTTCAAATACTGTTCAGTTTACACTGAGATAATGTCACATCACTGTATGTACTTGATATTGTGATAGTCTGTGTGTGTGTGTGTGTGTGTGTGTGTGTGTGTGTGTGTGTGTGTGTGTATGTGTGTGTATTTATGTCTGTGTGTGTGTATTCCACTTATGATCCAGGGAGTCTGTGTAGTGTGATGGGGCTGGAGACTTTACCTGACTGACTTTTTAGGTAATGATAGTGATGATGCCATGGAGGGTCACTTGTAGCATCACAGCACATGATCTCTGTGTGCACCTCTGATGGGCATTAGAAAATCCGGATATAGGCAGTAAAACCTTTTCCCTGTAAATACTGAAGTGTGGAATTTATGTAGTGATAGAACCAAGGATTGAGAAAACCTTGTCTACAAGGTGAAAAAGTGTCATCACAGGATTAATTTGGACTCAGAACTGTGTCATAGGCTCCTGGAAAGTTCTTGGAGACCTAATCTATTCCTTCAAGACCCCTCATGGAGCCAAAGCAGGTCAGCTCCCATTTTTTAGTTCCCTAGCTCTACTGTGCCCAGATCAAGTGTAACAAGTTTAATAAGCACCAAGAGGACCCAGTACAAAGGCATTAGGTTGTGGTATATATGGGCTGGGGTAGTTCACGATTCAACTTGAATTGATGTAATCCTTGAATCCTTAGTTCAGGGATTATTTGCTCCTTGGGCCACACCCTTCCACAGGTTCAACTTTGAGATGATCATGCTGGAGATGCAACACGAGAAGGTGACGTGCGATCTCAAAAACATTCCGCAGCAGATCAGTGAGGCCTTGTATAAGTGCCAGGAGTTGACTAAAAATAATCAACTTTACAGGTGAGTGACTAACACTGTTTTTTCCCCAGCACTAGACACAGAATGTGTCTGCTCATCATTTTCTTTAAAACAAAGTGAGGACTCTGGTTCTATACTGTTTGCCTCTCAACAGGAAGCTTCCTCCCTCAAAGAAAGGCTCTAGGATTGTGATCTTTTGAAATCATTTTGATCAAGTGTGATGAGTCTGTGAGCCCCTCCAATCATTGTCCTTCCCAAGTCAGTATCCTCTAAATAGAAAAGGTGTGCACCTTGATGGAGACACCAATCAACCTTGAGTCTCTGGGGCACTGAAAACACATTTACAGATCTGGTTTGCATGAGACGCATAGAATAATGTGTACCTGTTGGGTCTTCTCTCTTCTAGAGAAGCTTTGCCTTGTCTCTACCTAGAGGTGGTTCTCTAATACCAAAGACATATATGCAGTCATGGGTCCCATGTCCTCTTCTGGGAGATACATGAGTCCCTGTTGGTGTCAGGGATTTCAGAAGTACCTTGAGTCTTTTGGAATGTTGCTTTCTTCTGGATTTGACTTTCCTATATGTGAAGTCCCATGGCTACTCTGGTCTGTAGTCTGGGGCTGTCTGGGGATCAGGGCCCATGATGAGAAGGGATGGTACTTGGAGAAGTGGGAGGAAGATGGATGGTGCCTGGGAATAATCACCATTTCTTCTTTGTGGTTCAGCATCAGGAACTGTCACCTCCTGACAGAATCTCTTCATATGAAGAGTGAAGTAAAAATGCTCTGGAATGAAAACAGGCAGCTGCTTAAGGAGCAGATTACACTGGAAGTGTGTTCTAAGGAAACAAGGAGGCTATGTGTGGAGGCCAGCATGAAGATCTATGACAAATTTTCCAAGCATATCCAACAGGTAAGATGCATGGAGGATGCTTAGGAGCAGGTTGCCCTCATGTCTAACCATAAACAATGTCAAGCCCAGATAACCATCCTCCACCTTGTCCAGGCACTCTCCTAATTCTTATCCAGTTGTTCTGTGATCATTTACAAGACTTTCTGTGGAGTTAGGCTCTCTCAAAAACTGGATGATCGGCAAGCACACCTTCCTGATCAACTACAAGCTGAATTTCATTAAGACAGATGGGGTGAACACACATTACACACCTACATGCCATTGTACTAGAGGGGTTCTATGTGGCTGCCTCCTTTGCAGTAGCACAGAACATTGAGAGGAAGTCAGGGCCTGTAGCTCGTTTGCTTTGGACCCATGGCTCCAGCTGCATATGTAGGGGAGGATGGCCTTTTCAGACATAGGTGGGAGAGGAGGTCCTTGGTCCCATGAAGGCTAGATGCCCCAGTGTAGGGGGGAATTCAAGTGCATGTAGGTGTATGGCAGGCTCAGTGGTGGTACATCCTCATTGAAGGAGGAGGAGGGAGATGGGATAGGGGGTTTCTGGGTGGGGAAGATGAAGAATGGGGATAACATCTGAAATGTAATAAAATATCTAACAAAAATTATTTAAGAAAAAAAGGTGGGGGGAGAGGTCTTATATCTTTTCTCTTCCTCAACCCTGCATTGCAAGATGGTCTCCTAACTGAGCCTAGACCTTGGTTAATACTGACGGAGCCTGACAGATAGCTCATCCAACAGTCCTAGTTTGTGTCATTGTTGCTAGAGTTCTTTCCTGTAGCTTGTATTCAGGAGCTGACTGGATGAACAGGGATGTTTGAAAGACTTCTCTCAGGCTGAGGGTTGGGGTGAGAGATGTGAGGCTTCAAGAAAAAGATTTCTCAAACTCTCTCAACCTAGTCTGCAGAAGTTACTAAGTTTTATTTAGTCCCCAGGGGATTGATTACAGAGTCCTGGGTCTCACATGAAACATCAGATATTCACAGTCTACATCCCGTGGTTCCTCCTGCATTTTGGTCTCCTTACTGTTTCCTGCTCACTTATGATTTCTGGTATGTGTGTGGGGGGAGGGGGAAGTCATAGGCATGTCTGTGACAATATGTATATAGATGTGCCTGTTGAGAGGCCAGTTAATTACATGTGGTTTTAATCAGTCTTTCTGTTTTGGTTAAGCTATCTGACCAGCATCTTTGAATCTTCTGTCACCTCCCAAGCAGAGTTCCTCGAATTGCTTTGTCTCAAGTAACTGCTACAAGCTTTCATAACTCACAGAGAGGAAGAACATGGTTATATGTTTCATTGTTTTGAGTTTTCTTGTTGCTGTTGTAAGAAAACAATTTCTTAACTTAGAAGAAGCTAATGCTGTCTGCTCCGTGTGTCAGATACACAACTTGGCCAACTCTGCCATCTTATGAGATTTCTTGTCATTCAGCTCAAATCAGCAGGGAAAGGAGGAGGGCGTTTGTTTGCCAGGATGGGTCTTACCCAAGACACAAAGGCTCCATATAACCCACAGTTGAGTTAATCAAACCTTTATCAAACAAACCGAACCCATGTTGCCAACACTTAAAAGTCAATAATTTCACATTTAGCCTAGCCCACCCTTCTGAAATCTTACCATGTGACTTCAGTTTCTACTTCCCTGTCCTTCCTTCATTCATTACAATTTCCTAGCCAGGGGTTTGGAGGCCCACCCATGTGAGGAACAACCACAAAGCAGACATGTAACTCTTGTAACCACAGCAGGATATGGGGCACAAAGCGGTGCTCAGCAACAGCTGGCTGCACACATGAGACAAAAGGTGACCCCAAGGTGGTCCTATTCAAAGGAAACTTATGGACCTGAACACCAGCCTCTTGTTCTAAGATGGGAGTGTGGGGCTCACCACAGTGTCAGTGTCAGTTCACTTTGCATCAAGGAAACATGAAACAGAGCAGCAGGTCATCATGCTGCTACACCTAGCTCAATAGAACAAAAGGAGACAAATAGTGGTGTAAAATCAGATTGTCAGTCATTGGTTGTGGGAAATCAAACGTGATTTGGTTTGAGTTAAAATCATCCTCAAGGAGGGCTGGAAGAAAAGAGGAACTTCAGACATGGCTGATGCTATAAAATGGGGCAGCCCTGTGAGAAGCCATGTCCAACTCTTCAGAAACTGTATAGTTTCTGTAGTCCCAATTGATTCAGCCACTCGAGAACAAGAAGTAGGTGTCCACAGAGGAAATTATTGCAAATCATGGTTGTAGTGGTACTTCACAGAGTTGCCCTGAAGTAGAAACTATCCAGATGTTCTTCAGTCAAGGAGTGAGCAAGTATACTGTAGTCCAGCCCTTCTATGGACTATTGCCTAGGGTGATCATACAAACGACCATTTGGTCTTGAACTAGTCAGACTTATTTTCTACAAAATATCCCAGACAGAATCTCCTTATGTGAAGAAAAGTCTCACTTTGCATCCTAGTTACAGAGATTTCCTAGTTGTCCAGGCTCATAGCTATGGTTACAAAGCCATACAGGCTGTGGAAAATGGAGGGCCTATTGGAAGATGCTGCTAACTTTAGAGTCCCTGGGAAACAGTGATCAAGATGCAGGAACTGGCTTGTCCACCCTGATCCCATGTGTCTTTGCTGGGAACCAAGCCGACTGTGCACAGCCTTAGGAACTTCCTAAGCAGGCTTGCATACCAGGCCAAAACTCTATATTTCCATCCTTTGTTTATTAGGGAAAAGCATTTATTTTATTGAGCTGTCTATAGGCTATGCCTACTATGTTCTCGTCCCATTCAAGGTTTTTTTTTTTTTTTTCTTTTTTTAATTTACTCAGATTATGTTTGTGAGTACACTGTCTCTCTCATCAGACACACCAGAAGAGGGCATCTGATTTTACTAAGATGGTTTGTAGGCTACCTTGCGGTTTTGGGGAATTGAACTGAGGACTTCCAAAAGACAAATCAGTGCTCCTAATTGCTGAGATATCTCTCCAGGATTTTTCAATTCAAGGGTTTATTTCTTATGGCTTTATAGTGTCCTGGATGACCTCTTATATTAACATGAACTGGGAAAGTCAAAATGTCCCTGCAACTGTATGTATGAACATGTGCTTGTGTGTGTTCAGGAATGTGTGTGTCTGTCCTTGGGTGTGATTGTGTGTGTGTTTATGTATGTGTTAGTGTGAGTGTGTGCGTGTGTGTGTATGTGTGTGTGTGTGTCCATTGCTGGGCTCAAACAATGCAGGATCATTTTGCTGTCTCTGAGATATGAGGTACTAGGATGGGATAGCAGGAGCCAAGAAGATTTCCTATACCTGTATAACTGTATTTTTGGGTCTCAGGCCTTCCACATGATTCTCTCCCTCAGTCACCTAGGAGCAGCTCAGAATATTGTTCTGATCTAGTTTAAAAGAAATCCTGTCCATGATCATTCTTGTGATCCACAGAGTTTGTGTCGATTGTGTATTCTTTCTTCCCTTCTGAGCTCTCTGGTATGACCTGAGCCTATTGTCCCTTAAGTCACCCCACAAATAATACCACAGCAACTATAAATATAGTAGGTGTATCCTTTGTCCTTCATAAATATTTGTTTTAAAGTTCAAGGCTTTCCCTTGGGAAGATTTGCATGCAGCACACTCTTGCTGATTATAGTATCTCTTCAGTGAGCATGGATTTCCTGTGAGATGGTTTCTCTGGGGAGTCACAGATGGAGCGGTTCACAAGTAGAACCAGGCAGGTTCCTGCACTCCAGATATAATAAGAGCCTTCACTTCAATGGTGTCTAGGTTCCCAGAAGGCCTCTGTATTCTGTTTGATTCAGAATTGCTACACAGCTATTTTTCAGTATAATATATATGGAACATTGGAGAAATGTGGTGTTTTATTTTAACTCCAGCACAGTGTGTAGTTCACTGTTCACTCTCAAGCCATTTTTTAAATCTGAGAAAAATCCCAGGCCCAGGTGCTCTGTGGCTCTTCTCCTTTGGGGATACAGGGAATGATCTTAGGCTGAAAGGTCATACTGGATTGTCCTGTTCAATAAAGTTGGTGTTTGCTGGATAGCTGACATGGCAGGTCCTCAACAGGCCTTTGTCTCTTCCTCCCCTAGGTTTGAAATACTCCACCTGAAGCTCAAACAGGCAGACCAGGTCAAGATTTCCCTCAGACACAACTCTTCACAAGGAGTGCACATGTTGAAGAGATTATTACCATAGTTGGCAGCCTTTGGACAATATGTCCAAGGCCAGTAACAGGCTGTAGGTCTGTGCTGTAAAATCTGCAGCTAAAGAGTGCTTCTTAGTTTAATTATAATGTTTCGGATTTGGTTAGAATTTTGATTGCTTTGAGTATATGGTTTCTTTGTTTTTTTTGAAGTTTTGTTGTTTTTTATTTTTTGTTATGTTATTAATTTGTTGTTTTACTAATTTTATATACTATATATATTGACTCCCCCACTTTAAGTTGGTATTCAATAAATTTAATGTATTTTCGTGGATAAAAACGTAATCACCAATTTTTTCCTCATGAGACCTTCTGTATTCACATGTGTTTCACTGTCCTATAACACTGGAAGTATCAGGTAGGAATGGACATCTTCAAGTAGCATGTGGCTTAGGCTTCATTATTAGTTCCCAGCCAGTCACAGCTACACAGAAAATTGTGCTTTTGATATGGATAGTGTGTCAAAGTCTGTGGATCTCAACTTCATGATGAAAAATGTATCCATGCTGTATCTTTGTTGTTATAAATTTAGCTATTTAAAAATGTA
>NC_047659.1:2527532-2601997 GCF_011762505.2 Arvicanthis niloticus
TCTGGGGGAGGGGGATAGCATGCTGTGCCAATATGTATTTGGTGGGTTGCTGAGAGGCCAGTTGATTACATGTTTGGTTTGTATCTTCTGCAACACAGTCCCTTTAGCCAGGTCTCTCGCTGAATCTGAAACCTTCTGTTTTGGTTAAGCTGTCTGACCACATCTTTGAATCTTCTCGTCACCTCCCAGCAGAGCTCCTGTATTGGTCTGGTCTCAAGTCACTGCTACAAGGGTAAATCTCATAGAGATGAAGAACATGGAGCTCTCTCCACATTTTTACGATTTTTATTGTTTTGGGTTTTGTTGTTGTAAAAATCATTTATTAACTGGACGAAAGCAATGCTGTCTGTTCCAGGTGTCAGACACAACAACTTGGCCCACTGTGTTTTCTCATGAGCTTTCTTGTCATGCCTGAAATCCTTAGGACAGGAGGAGGGTGTTGGGACCCAGGATGGTCTTATCCTACAAACCTAGGCTCCACAAACCCACATGTGAGTTTTTCCAACCCAATAACCTTTATAAACAAACAGAACCCATGTTGCCAATACTTAAAAGTAATAAATTTCATATTTAGCCCAGCCAACCCTTCCCAATCTTGCCATAGATGACCTCAGATTCCCTTTCTCGCATTCTTCCCTCATTCAGTACAACTTCCTAACCTGGTTTAGAGGCGCCACCCATGTGCAGAACAACCATGAAGCAGACATGGTACTCTTGGAACCAGAGTGAGATATGGGCACAAAGGGGTGCTCAACAACAGCTGCTGCACAAGTGAGACCAACGTTGTCTCCAAGGATTTTGGCATCCTTTTAAACGACCCTTAGGAACCTGAACACCAGCCTCTCATTCCTCAACAGGGAGTATGAGGCTCTTAGAGGGCAAGGGGCAACAGTCCAGGCACCCCATTGTCAATAGGATGGTTCCGTAGTCTGGTGGGAAAGCAGTGGGTTTGTTACTGACCACCGAGGACAACTCACCTGGTTTCTTATAACTGGCCATCTACTGGTCTTCAGAATCCATGGCTACAGAGACCAAGCTTCTTCCAGAATCTCCAGGTCAGGGTCCCTCCATGGCTCAGGGACTTTCACACAGCACTCTTCCTCTCAATGGCCTACCATATAGTGGCAGCAAGAGGAACAGCTGCATCTCAAACACTCAGGTCATGGGGACAGGAGCCCAGGCTGGCAGTGACCTTCCTGGCTGCTTCTTCAAGTGCCTCTCCCTCTGCTCTAACTCCGGCCATCAATGCTACCCTATCACTCTAGGCAGAGGAGCTCCTGATTCTGTGACCACCACCCCTTCCAGCTCTATGTATGGAGAGGTGTCTAAGGATGTCACTTTTGGAATTATGTAGGACCCAGGTCCTACTGCTGCTCTATGGTGCCTCACTCAGAGAGGCTCCGGTCCAGCCCTCTCACAGGACAGAAAGCAAGGGCTTCCCATTTTACTGTTTTGTAATTAGAGTCTTTCATAATAAGACTAGAGATTGACATCATTAATCTGTAGAAATCCCTCATTTGCTGTCTGAAGTAATCCTCCAAAAATGCAAAGGACATTATTGGACTTGATTTACTCTTTACAATAGAAAAGACTGTGTACAGGTCTAGACTGTGTACAGCCTTAAAGAAGAATGTTGCTTTTACATAGATGACGACAGGGATGGTTAAAGAGAACATGAGGGACAAAGATGAGAGCTCGTACAAGAATTGGTTTTCAACCCCCTTCATGACTGTTATACCCTACTTCCTTTCATTTTAAGACCATTAGTTGGATATTTTTACTTGTTCCTTTGGTTTCTGGGCCTTACATAGGCTGACTAACTTTGTGAAACAACAGGTAGATAATTTGATAGCAAAATCTATTCAGATACCATTATGGACCTCTTCAAGTGTAATGTGGCTTATGCTTCGTTACTGGTTCCCAACCAGTCAGAGCTACACAAAGAATTGTTTTATGATGTGGATAGTGTGACACACTTTGGTGGATCCCAAATTCATGCTGAAAAACACATCTATGCTGTATATTTGTTGTCATAAATTCAGCTATGTTAAAATGTACTACTCCTTGGATGCTCATGAGGAAAAAACAGAGGAGAATCATAGAGTGTTTCTCTAATATATCCCAAGAAATAAAATTAATTACTAAGGGAGTATCAAAAAATTAGTAACCACAGAGCTATATGCCTCTTGTTTCCTTGAAAGGTAGCCATCACTTATAACTGCACAGTAGAGATCCATGAATTCCAAGATCATCTGGCAGATGTTAGGATTTTTGTTTGTTTGTTTGTTTTTGTTTTGGTGGTGGTGTTGTTCTACTGATGACGAATTTTGTTCTCTTGGCCTGGACAATGTATTTGATGTTTTTTTTTTTAAATTTGGTTAGGGTGTTTGTTTCTGTTTTTTGCATATTTCTTTTATATGTATGGGTGTTTACCTGCTGTGTGTCTGTACACTACATGCATGCAATTCTCTCAAGGCCAGAAGAGGTCAGTGGATTCCACCTGGAACTGAAGTGACAGAGGATTGTTAATCATCACTCTTAAGGTCCTCTGAAAAAAAAATTATCAAATGAATCAGCCATCTATCTAGCCCCTGCCTGGACTTTACTCCTTATTTGTGTGCTGTATCAGCTGCACTGGATCACACCCAACCAAAGAGAGAAGATTCTTGAGACCTATAGGTTCACATACTTGGGGCAGGCATGTTCAATGTTTAAACTCTGAGGCGTCCAGGTAGGGTATTAGAGTGGTTTTTTTTTTTTTATCATGCCTCAGGATCTCTTATTGTCAGGGTTGGAGCAGATCTTTCATGTCTCATCCTGCATGACAGTGCAGATTAGGCTTTATCAGATGAAATGCAGAATTGAGAACACTCTGAGTGGTAGAAGTGGTAAATAAATCATGTTGAAGTGTCATCAAAACAATGTTTAGATTAAGCTTCCGACAAGCCCAGAGGGATGGAGCCTGCAGCAGAGGACACAGGACTGTGGGGTGAATATTTCCATTAAAGGCTAGCAAGTGAGAGGGATGGTAGATGTTGCCTGTATCTTTGCTCTACCTTCTGCTTTTACTCTGGGAAGTGACTCTGATACCAGGACCCTCCCAGCTTCCCTTAAATCTGAGGCTAAAACACAGACAGACAGACAGACAGACAGACACACACACACACACACACACACACACACACTGTTGTTCATTTTCTACTTGTCTCCAGGGGTTTTACTATCTTCAGACTGGAAAAGGGTGTCTTTGTCAATTTATTTCTACCTCTTCCACCTCCCTTACATTTTAGCCTTTCAGTCACATCTGTTCCCTGCTAAATGCCCCTGACCACCTGCCTGTAGGAGCAGACTCTGTGGCCATTTTTTGATACCTCACACTGTTGCGTTGTTCTTCTTTCTCCAATTCTCATGCCCCTTCCTTGGTCCGCATTTCTTCAATGACCTGTACCATCTGCTCTGCAATTAGCCCATGGCATTTTTTACTGACAGGTCAACAAACAATTGAGAACAGGACCTTAACATCAGAACTGCCCCCTACAAATAGATGTTGCACTTTTACCATAGTAGATCCCACAGTATATTAGAAAATGTTTATTCAGATGAGTAACTGATTCTGGTGAATCTCCCCTAAATAGTGTGACTTCTAAGACTGAGGAGGAAGTAATCCTGTGCATCTCAAGACTGGTATTGTCAAAACCGAGAGTAAAAAGAATCACCTCTTTATGAGTAATGGACAGATATACACATGAACTTCAGTATAGGTACAGAGCTTCTTTAGTTCTGTGACTGAGGTGATCAGGTGGTTTGTTGGCTCAACAAGTAAAGTTGTTTTTGCCAACTCTCTAGAGTTTTTTCCCTTATACCTACATGGTTGAAGGAAAGAGCAAACCACCTACCAATTGTCCTCTGATTTTAATGTTGGGGGTGCAGTGAGTTACCCACCACTCCAAACTTTCAGGGTTTTGCTGTTAGGTTTCTTAACTGCACTTGTTTCTTTAATAATTACCACTTTGTCTTAATCCTTAGATTTTCTCACACACTTTTCTACATCTATTTGCTCTATATTTTACTTCTAATTCTCACTGTAAACCTCATTAAATGTGGGCACTACAGATCATTTCATGCAGTCTTAGAATTTCTTTTGCCATATTAATTCATCTTTTACTTTTGAAGTTAGCTTCACTCAAATTTCAAATTGAAAGAATGCAGCCAGTTTTTTCTTCCTTTTTCTAGTTTCCATTTATTGAAAATGTTTTTTTTCATACAATACTTATTGTTTTCAGCTCCACCAACTCTTCTAAGACCCTCTCTCCCTCTCCTTGTATCTGAAATCACACCCTTTCAAATCTCTCCTAGAAAACAAATAGCCATTTAGATAATATTGATAAACCAGCCTGCCTCCATCTTAGGCTTGAAAACAATTTTATACTAAAGAAATATTATGTTCGTTGCTGTTTATGATTAAATACATTTCTCGAATTTCCTATACCTAATAAATAACCGTAACTCAAAGGGCTGTGTACTATGCCTGTTCCAAAATGGCAAAATGCCTTTGTTTCTTCTAAAGATAATTACGACCACATGTTGTTGTGACCTCCTGTGGTGACCACTTTGCTGTGATGTTCACTTTGAAACCATGATACTGTATTATGTGGTTGTTATGATCCACTTGTTATGTTTAGGTTCTGCTTCTTCAACAACATTCCTTTGCCTGGAAGTCAGCATGAAGACTATGTTCTAAACATAGGCAGAAACATGGAAGCAGAAACAGAAGCAGATGTTATGGAGAGACAATGCTTATTGGCTCACTCCTCATCAAGCCTACTTTGTTTTACAGCTCAGAACAATGCCTAGGGTTGGCAACACACACAGTGGGCCAGACCCATCCATATCAATAATTATTCAGGAAACAGTCTGAGTTTGCTGTCGGCCACTTTTTGTGGAGGCATTTTCTCAATTGAGGGTCTTTCTTCCAACTGATTCTAGCTTATGACATGTTGACCATAAACTAGCCAGCATATGTAACAATGGTAAATATACTGAGGAAAAAAATCAAGGAAACAAAACCATTCACAGCAGCATAAGAAAGAGACTATTTTGAAGTAAACCTAACCAAGGACATAAAACCCATCTGAAATGAACACTAAAACACTGAAGAAATTGAAGACCACACTAGAACATAGGATGATCTCCCACAACTGGAAATTGGTAAGATTAATATTGTGAAAATGATCATTCTATGAAAAGTAATCTATAAACAAAATGCAATGTGAATAAGGTGCCAATTTTGATTCTTCACAGAATTAGAAAACAATTTTAAAGTTCATGTGGAAGCACAAAAGACATGGCTGGTCGAAGCAGTGGGGAAGAATAAGAACACCATTGAAGGTGACTCAGTACCTGAGTTCAACTTATCCGAGTCTAACTCAGACAAATAGTTATCATCCTTTGGTCTTATTTTGGATTTTAATTTTGGGTATATGCATTTTATCTTTTTTCTTTGAACTGCTAAGTCATTTCTCTCTTTGGGTTGAGGGACTCAATTTGGTTTGGCTTCCTTCCCCCTTGGATTCTCTGTCTCTAAAGTCTGATCCAAATTTTGGGGCCTACTGGATGACCTTGGAGAGGTCCCTCCCTGACCATCATCACTATCTAGAGAAATTAAATCTATATCTTCCTTGGAAGAATCAACCTTTTTTTTTTCCTTTCTTTTTTCTTTCTTTTCACTGTCTTTTAATTTTTTTCACCCTCTTCAACAACCACCACTATCGACAGACACTTTTTGAGATCATATCATTTATCAAGTTCCATTATGTAAAGGCAGTAACTGGGACCTTCTCAGGCCCAAATGGCCTGTAAAATTCTTTAAGTGCATCTCCAACTCTATGCCATCTTTTCTCATCAATAGTTCTTTCTTGAGGAATCCACAGACATGTCTTTAATGAAATAAAAATGACAACAAATGCTGAATTTCACCCTTACTCCTTTCGCCTTTAAAGCATTTCTCATCTGTTCCACATATAGGTCATGCTGACTTATTTCTTGCCCCATTCTCATACTATGACTTACCAGTGTCAGTGCAGCAGGTTCCAGCAGAGACCACCTTTGTTACATTTTTGAATTTCCTGTCAAAGACCCTTCTTTCAATAATGTCCCTCAAGGAGCCTCTTGTTCTCACTGCCCCATATTGCCTGCCAGGTGACCTGCCATGAGGGTCAATCAATGGGTTCTACAAGGAAGAAAGTGGGGATTCAGGGGCAAGAGATGCAAAGAATGAAGACAAGACAGTTTTCTGATCAAGTCTCTTTTATTGAAACACAATTATGGGTATATAAGCACAAGCAGGGGAGTGCAGCTGGAGACACTTAACCACAAGTACCTAGCAGCTGGGGACACTAAACAACAAGTCCAGGGTATGTCTGAGGAAAACAACATGATTCTCAGAGTGTGCTCAGTGGTTGTGGGCTGCTTGCAAAAATATCAGCCTAGAAAAACAAGTCTTTATTTAGGGTGGACAAGGATCAACCTACATATATATGGCCCAAGATGGCTGCAAAGAGAATAGCTGCTTTCTGCTAGGGGTGGGCTCCCAACACCTTTGTATCTCAGTCTGGCTGGAAAGTTGTTGGGAGCCAACCACTAGCAGAAAGTGGCTACCCTCTTTGCAGCCATCTGAGCAATATACCAACACAAGAGACTTGTTTTGCAAACAGCCTACAACAGCTGAGCACACTCTGATAAACATCTTGTTTTGCTTACATATCTTGTTTTGCTGTTTATTGTCCCCAGCTGCAAGGCTCAGATGAAAAGCACCTTCAGCTGTGTTCCTCTGCTTGTCCATGGCTGTAAGCCACCTGGTAAAGGATATAAGTACCCAGAATTTCCTTGCAATAAATGGGACTTCATCAGAGTCTCAATCTTGTCTCCATTCTCTGTGCCTCTTGCCCCTCCATCCCAACACACTCTCTTTCTTGCTAGATAGACCCTGTTCACTGACCTGGACAGACCAGATCAGGAAGTAATTAAAAAGCCCAAGGACTGGGAGAATTTAGACATCCATCTCTGTCTAATAGGTGTGGAATTTCAACATGGTGACACCACACCTGAATAAAGAAAGTTCTTATAAGTGAAGAGTTAAAAGATCACTCTTTCATTCATAAGACTACATTCAATTTACTCAAAAGTGACTGAAACCAAGCAGTCAATATGTACAGTGTATAGGCTTATCAAAATATCAAATCAATTACAAGAACAAAACAACAATAAATCAATAACAAACTTCAAATTAAAACAAGATAAAACAAATAACCAAAGTTAGAAAAACTCAAACCAAAATCTAAACTCTAGAACTGTGGGAAGCAGCATTCTTTGGCTGCTCATTTTGCAGCACAGACTTACAGCCTGTGGCTGGCCTTGGCAACATAGTAGGAAAGCAGTTATTGATGGAAATAATCTTTTCAAGAGAAATGTAAGCAGGTCTTCTCTTTTTGGAGTCTGTGTTTGAAGGATATGTCCTCCCAAGACTGAGCATAAGACATGTTACAGTTTTTGGCTTAAAGTCTGCAAGTTTGTTGACAGATATCCATGAAGTTATTCTTCATCAGGGCAAGAAAAATGTACACTCTTACTCTTCCCTGATGCCCAGCAGTTCTTGATGTGCCTCAGCACTCCCCTGAATTTCTCCAAATGTGTATTCTTGCTGGGCTAGTGGCTAGATGAAATTAAGGCCTATTCATGCCAAAGAAAGCAATATAAAGAAGAAACTGCAGCCCACGATTGTCATGGTGATTAGGGATGAGATGCCATAGTGGTGCATTTGCTGCACACACTCAGTGCACCTCATACAGCAGTTCTCTTGGTGGGAGATCTTGTCCTGGTCTGAACGATGTTTGAGTTTCTGCAGGAACATTTTAGACCTATGGAAGGAAGGGCCAAAGACCTGGTAAGGATTTGTCAGTTCAGCTCTCCCTCCAACACCAGTTCTATTCAGCTGGACAGTCCAGCATGACCCATCAGCTGAGGCCATTCCTTGATGCCCAAGTG
This sequence comes from Arvicanthis niloticus, assembly GCF_011762505.2. Taxonomy (NCBI): domain Eukaryota; kingdom Metazoa; phylum Chordata; class Mammalia; order Rodentia; family Muridae; genus Arvicanthis; species Arvicanthis niloticus. Next base: position 2,535,576 of record NC_047659.1, read on the forward strand.
TCATAGAGTACCCAGGCTTTATCGTTTTCTCAGCTTTTAAAAACTGCTAGAAACTGAACTGTGAACTACACACTCTACTGGTGTAAAAAAAGTATATTTTTCCAGTAGTCCATGTATATTATATTGAGTAGTAACATTGTAGCAATGTCTGAATTTGAGTTCAAGAAACATGAGAGTTACCTAGAAAACCATGTAGATGTCTTATAAAAAACCTACCAAGAATTGAAGACTATGATTATTTCTCCAGTGCAGGAACCTGCCTGTGTTCCACTTGTCAGTCCCTTTATCTGAAAATACCCAGAGAAACCATCTCCCATGAAATCCATGGGCACTGCTCTGGTCCTATAATCAGCAAGAGTGTGTTAAAGAAAATTACTCCACTGAACTATAAGGTGATGGTCATGATGAAACAGAACATACACCTGTATGTCTATGGGTTTTGTAGGGCACACTCTCAAACACACAAAATATACGTGTTCACACAATAAGAGCATGGTATATTGCAGTGATCAGTTTAGTTTCCCAGTTACGGCTAATATAAAAATTGCCCAGTATATTTTTCAGGTATAAAAATATCAAATCTTGAATGGGATAGGTACATAGTGGCATAGCATATGGACAATGCAGTCAATGATATGCTTTCCTCTCTTAAACCTAACTTGGAATCAGGCTTCTTGGCTTATTATTTAATCCGCCTTAGCAAGTTTCCAAGGCTGTGTAGAGTAGGCTTGTTTCCCAGCTAAGGATCATATGTTGGTGGTATATTAGCTTCTTGTTCTTCTTCACTGTTTCAGACTTGTCCCCAAGTAAACAACTTCTTCCAATAGGAGCTCCCTTTACCATAGCCTGACTGACTTGGTGTTCAAAGCTATGAGCCCAGAATAATAAGAATTCCCCATAACTAGGAAAAAATGTAAAACTTTTCCCCATCATTTGACTGTGTCAAGGATATTTTGAGTAAGATAAGGCTGACTAGTTGAAATGCCAAATGCTTGTTTGGATTATCTCACACTGAGCAATAGTCCATGGAAGGGCTGCACCAAATGGTGCATTTTCACTCTTTAGCTAATGGACATCTGGATAGTTTCTCCTTCAGGGCTGCTCTGCAGACCACTACAACTCTGATGTGCCCTATTTGCTCTGTGTACATCTACTACTTGTTCTAATTCGCTGGGTAAAAGGGGACTTCTTTTCCACTTTCTGAAAAAGGCTTCTCACAGACCTACCCGATTTTATACTACCAGACCTGTCTGAAGGTCCTCATTATTCTCAACCGCCATTGAGGCTGATTATAACTGAGAGGAAATTATTTTGAATACCAGTAGTTGCAGAATGCTACACAGATAACACACAGTGAGTGCTTTAGAGATCTTGAGCTTCAAGGGGCTCCTGAAACACCCCTGTTCTTGCACCACATCCCTGGGATTTCTGCTAGATGCAGATACAGCGCCAAGCAACTCAATCTCTCAAGGAATAAAATCCAAGACAGACTTGAAGGCAAACTTTTACTGAGCAGAAGTAGCTGGAAAGGAAATGGTAGCAAGCGATGAGGAAAACAACCTGGAATGCTAAGAAGACACAGTGAGCAACCTAACAATCCAGTGAGCCTTGACAATTCACCAAGAGCAGAAAAGAGACATAAACCCATGGATTTTATACAACAATCTTTCCCTTACCTCCATGTTCCATATTCCTTTGATTTGGTCAAAAGGACTTCAATGAGAATCAATAGTTTTGCCCCTAATCATTTGAAAATCTGACTTCACAAGAATATTTTGTGTCCTGTTTCTCTTGAGAGCTAGGTGGAGATGCAGAATAATTTGACTGCTGTATTTGATGTTTCATGGAAACAAACTGAAATCTCAGAGTGTTTTTCTCATTAAACTTGGCATCTCAAGACACACACAGCTGCATGTCTGAAGAAACACACTAACACCACACTAACACACACACACACACACACACACACACACACACACACACACACACACAAACACCAAAAATCATAAGTGAGCAGAAAACAATGAGGAATCTGTCATGTTTGAAGAAAAGGTCATTTGTCTAGGCAAAGCAGATGTTTCAAGTGAGATCTACATCACTGCTATTCTTCCTAGAGAAATAAAAAGCCCCAAAGAAAAGTTTTCATGGTCAGAATGGGGGTGGGTATATATGCAGAAATTTTCTTTGAAGACTCAAATCTCTCAAAAGAAACCTCAGCTTGTGAGAATCTGTTCCCACATCCCTGCTCATCCAGCCAGCTTTAGACTGTGAGGCCAAACTGTGAGGCCCAGGAACAATGACATCTATAGCAGCACTCAGAGATAACAAGACTGACAAGCTGCTACTGAGGCCCTGTCACTGTGGATCAAGATCTATGAAGCCTGAAGAGACCAACCTGAGATAGAGGGAAAAGGGCAGAGGGAGAAGAAGAACAACATCTGCCAAAGGCAACAGTGAGATCCACTTACTTGTCATTTCCACTATGCTCTCATCCCTGAAAACTACCTCCTACCTGGAATCTCACATGATCCTTGTAAAGCAAATGAGATACAGGTCTTTTCTTCATCTTTCTAAGCCCTGTGATATGCTAAAGAAGGGCTCCACCTAGCACCCTTCAAACTTAGTGGCATGCAGTGGTGTGGTGTGTAGCCAACCCATCGCCCTTAAAAAATGCAGACTCAAGCAGAGCAAGAGCATTTGCTTTCCTTTTTTAATTTTTTAAATTTTTTATTTTATATTTTATTTACATTTCAGATGCCATCCCCTTTCCCCATTTCCTTTCCCTAGAAAACCCCTATCCCATGCCCCCTTTTGCTTTTGGCTTTTATAGGATTTTTTAAATGTTAATCAAAGGCTTAATAAGTTTTGTAATGTTCAATCAGAAGTGTAACCCAATACCCAACCTAGATATATGAACTATCTTTGACTGGTGGAGACACGTGAACATCTGACTCCATGCCCCCCATTCTCTCTCTTTCTCTCTCTCATCACCTAGCTTCTCCTCTCCTTCATCTTCTCCTCTCCTTACTCCATCTCTTCCTCTCGGTACTCCTTCCCCTTCTCCTCCTACATATTACCCTTCCTGCTAAAATAAAACTTTTCTCTCAAAATACAATTAGTGCATAATTATTCCTAATTGTACAGTGAGGTACAAGATAGTCCTAATACCCAGTCCATCATTTTGTTGAATAACCAGAACCTCTGTCATCTCTCCTAACTAAAACACTTAGTTTTGAATCTGGCTTTTTTCTTGGCTTTAGAATGAATGTCAGCTGAAAACCATCCACTCAGATCTTTTCTCTCAAAGTAAGAAGTTAAAGAAGAGCCAGTGTCCCTATTCCCTGGGCTTGGGGAATAAGGTGGTTGATATTGCTCTGCCTCTCTAGGGAAAAGTAGTGGTTTGGTTGGAACAGGGAGGATTAGCTACGACTGACTGCATAGCCATAACCTATTGGTAGCAATCTGTATAATTAATATCAAGATGAAGTTATAATTTCTTAAGTGGTACAAAACTTTGATTTCAAATTTAAGGATTTCATTGGCATGAGCTTCATAGTGATATAAAAGTGAGATGAATATTGATACTGTCATGGGCATTGTGCCTGTATAACACATTTAGGAATACAAGGCTTAGAACCAGTCCTTCTTTAACTTTTTAAACTGATTTGGGACGGTTAGCCTATGAGTTAAGGGACTATAGAAAATTCATGGTTTGAGTTTAATGTTAGGGTGTTTTCCATATTTTAGTTAGAAATAGCTGAGAGGAGTTAACAGACAACAGTCCAGGTTACCTTACATGGATAGTTTGTTTTCAAAACATCAGAAGTCCATAGAATTGACGTTACAAATATTTCTATATTAATGTTCATTTTGATTAGAGACATGTCTGCTCCTGACAGCTTCCTGTTGTGGATTCTAAGAAGAAATTGAGCATCCTTGGAGTTAATCTAGTTGTGCAGTGACAGCCACTAGGCAAGAATTGCCTCTTTACATCTACAGACAAATTACTGTCCAGAAAAGGACACACTTGCAGAAGTTGACTGATTATATCTGCCTAGACAGAGTAATCATCCCTTAATAATTCCACATCACTAAGGTTTGTCAGATAACTCTGGGCCAGAAGGCTGAAGATTTGATGCTCTAAAGTTCGATAGTATAGGGGCTTTTCAGGTGTTCAGTGGTCTCTATAAATTGGCTAAGTTTTAGAAGCTATGCTTAGTCTTCCCATAATTTCAGTTAACTCAGTCATTCTGGACTTCTGACAGGGTTGAAGACCTATAGAGCATTTAGTTTCTAAACATGGAGTTTTTGAAAAAGGCTATGTCCACACAAAGCCTTGTAAATGATCACATAAATGATCACTTGGATGAGACATAGGTGAGGGCCTAGATAAGTTGGTGGACAGTGACACTGGTTTATCCATGTTTCTGGTTAGACATGAGGACACTCTGCCTCTGATGACTCATCCTACCTGCTGATGCTTGGCACCCGGGACATAGATGTTCTTGTTGGACTCCTCACAGAAACTCTTATCTTCTCCATAGGACACTTGTGGTTCACTCTGCTCCACCAGCAGATTTCTGTTCCCGCTCTGCAGCAATATCCTGACATTGTCTTTCAGTTGAGAACATTCTCTAAGGAGTTGGCAGTGCCTGGTGCTGAACCACAAACAAACAAAATGGTGATTCCCAGCCAGCTTCCATTTGCCTGTCACTCCTCCCAGTACCATCATCCCTGCAAGTGTCCTAGTCCCTAGACAGCCTCAGACTAGAGTCCCCAGTATACATATCAGCACCAAGTAGAGGCAGGTCTCATCCAGAGACCAGCAACATTCCCCCAGACTGAAATTACTTCTGTAAGGCCTGACAGCAAGTGGGTTTATGTCCATCAAGGAAGATGAAATGTTCCTCATGGGTGCTTATCTGTCCCTGGTACTAGAAAACCATCAGCAGGTAGAGGGCAATTCCCCTCTGACAGAGGAGAGAAGACCCAACAGGAATACACTCTTTCCATTTTTGTCATGGATCCCAGATCTTTAAATCTATTGTCAGAGCCATAGAAGTTCAGTGTTGCTTGATATTCCCATCGAGGTGAAAATATTTTCTATGTAGAGGATCCTGAATTTGGAAGAATAAAGACTGAAAGGTCTTACAAACTTATCCACTTCTACACTCTTCAGACTTAGGACACCTGAGTGCAAGAGGTACAAATCCATGACCCTTGCCTCAAGGCAGGGTTCCTTTTAAGAAACAGTTAGTATAGAACCAGAGCCCTTACTTTTGTTCAAAGTCCTAGAAGGACAGAAGCATTCCCTGTCTAGTGCTGGGGTCTCAGCTTTGTCAGTCACTCACCTGTAGGAATAGTTTTCTTCAATGAGGTCCTTGTATTTCTCCATGGCATCAATTACTGACTCTGTCATTTTCTGGATATTCATAATGGTCTTTTCGTGGTTTCTTTTAATGATGTTGAATTCAGTGTTCATCCTGTGTTAGGGCATGGCACACAGAGCAAATATTTCTGTAAGGGTCATGTGCAGAACAGCTGTATCCTGGACTACCCCAGCCAATAATATATGCCACATCCTTGCTCTTTGGACATGGGGCCTATTGGTGCTGATTAAACTTATAATCCTTGGCACAGGACAGCAGAGCCAGGGGACCAAATGGAGGGAGCAGACCTCCAAGAGCATCTCGTGTGAGCCTGAAGGAATACACTAGTTCTGTGAGAAGTTTCTCCTAGTCTCCGCCACAATCTTGGGCCCAATAGATTTTTCTGATGATTATTCTTTTATTTTTAAGGCAGGCCTCTCAATCCTTGGTTTCTATTGTTACATGAATTCTCAGAGGACAAGAAGAATATTTCCAGGGAGAGGCTTAATAACACTTCCTCCCCAGGAGATTCCTATGTGTCACCAGTGCAAACACAAAGAGCAAAGTACCCAGTTGAACAATTTGGTTGTCTACTGACTCAACACTATCCTGACCTGCAAACTGTGCATCTGACAAATCCTCAAACCCCATCAAAGGTCGCAGAGCCTCAGATCCTGAACAGCACAAACACAACTACATTCACACACATACACGCCAACCCACCCACAAACACAATTAGAATGCCAGCTAAATCCAGGGAGGTGCCATAGTCTCAGAGTATAAGGACCAAACTCAGAGGAAAGCAGTGATGACCTGCAGGCATTTCATTTACACACTGAGAGGCAGCAAATATGACCAAGTCCTTCCAGCTGTGGACAGAACCAATCAAACTCCAAGTACCTCAAGGTCAAGTATCCTACTTCACAACACCTGTCAGGGCTTTCTAACATGCATGATTAGAGGTGACACACTCCTTTGATGAGAGGAAATCTTGGGTTAATAGAGAGGGTACAATACAGTCAACAGGGGACTGAGCATAATTACTACCTGTAGTTCAAATCATTATAATTGTACAGGTTCAGCATTTGACTAATTTCTTCCTCCTCAAAGCTCATCTTCTTGATCTTCAATTTCAGTTCTTCCAATCTCGTCATCTTATTCCAGTTACTGATGGTGGAATTCTGGATTGATGTTTGCCTAGCAGAGTCTGGAGATGAATAAACACAAATGAATTTGCAGAGTGGATGGCCCAGGGGCAGCAGAGACAATTCTGAGTTTCAAAAAGAATGGTGAGGGAGAGGAAAAGCTAGAGACACGATGAATCCCAGAAGGAGCAGAAAAGCTATCTTTGAGCTGTTCTGCTCAGCTATATCCCTCTTCCCAACCACCATCATCATACATATGCCACACTCTCTATTACAGAGAGTATTATGCACTGAAATCCATAATATGCCTCAGACATACAGACTTAGGGATCATTGTCAGCTCATATCAGATGTGATGCAGGTAAATCCTGGAGTTCATATTGCTTAGCACCATCAAGGTCTAATCATGTGTGTTGAAACCCAAAGTGTCTGAGACCCCACACATGACCAGTGTAGCATCCTTCTCTGTTCTTGTCCTCAGAGACTCCTTTAACCTGTAGTAATCTAGACGATGAAGGGCTTCAACTCCTACCATGAACAGACACACTGTTAATCTCATAGTTCCTACTGATGGCATTCTTTGCCACTCAAAACGAAATTAAATAGCTCCCAGAAAAGTAGCTGCAGGCTTGTCAGTACCTGGCTCTCTGTCAAACTAATAATCAGAAATTCTTGACTCTTGTTCTACCATTGAGAAATCCCAAGGCTCCAGCTTGTAAGTCATACTCCTGGAAGGCCCAGGTCAAGCCTATTTCTTCCAGAAAGTTCCCCAACTCTACCCAGGACTCACTGTGCCTTCCCCAGAATGATTTCAGTCTTCCTTTGTTACAAGACAGGAGGCCAGTTTCTTTCTTACTGGGAGTGGTCTCTCCTTGATCACCATTCTCTTTCCGAAAAAGCCTAAGCAGCCTGGAAAACATGCCTGTTTGTGAACCCAAAAGGCACTGAAGAAATATCCCACAGGCAGTTGTTGTCACCACAACACAGTTGACATCACAGAATATTCTACTTCTTTCCTAGATACAAGAGAATGTCCAAGGAAGGCATTCCTGATGATGTCACTGGATACTGCCATGACCTACCTGCTAAATAGCTGTCCCCAGATTGTGCAGTTTCTGGGGTGCTCTTTCCTGGAGCCTCCCATATGACCCAGGGAATACCCTTTGGCAACTTCTCCATCCAAAGTTAGAGTTTTCTCTCTGCTTCATGACAAGTGAAGTGCTTCAGATGGAAAGAGTTGGTTAGGACCCTGACATGGGTACAGAAAAATTCTTTAGCACCCAAATCTCTAGAGACCATGAATGTGGGAAATTGTTCTCAATAATAAATATACCACCTGAGCCAATTCATGTGAAATACAGGCCACTTCCCCGGGTTTTCCCTGTTTCCCAGAGGCCAATATCTTTCTCCTATACCTTTAACTGTATAAAACATGGATAGTATTTTCTTAATGTCCATTCCTTCATAGTGGGCATTGTTTCCATATACACATGCATGTGTTTCACAAAATCTCTGGTTTACAATCCTATCTTTTGCAAGGAAAGCTCCCATTTCTTTGGAACATAGGGGCTCAACTACAGGGCAAATGTAAAACTGTAAACTTTTTCTTCTTCAAAGTATTAAGGTGCACATCCTTCCTTTCTCAAATACAAACAGACAATTGTATAAGTGGCCGTCAGTGAGAAAAGGTCAACCTGGACGGTGCACTACTACATTGTAGCCTCATAGCTGTCACTTCTCCAATAACTGTCTTCCTCAATTCCCAAGTCCAGGCATGAGGATGTTGGGGGTTGTAACATGACACTGTACTCATATCACACATAAGAATCAGGATGCTAGGCAGGGAGTGGGATGGCCTGAGGTCAGGTTGAACCTCAATTGTAATGGGCCCATAAGTTCAGGAGGGCATCCCTTTGGCATTGTGGCTTCTGCATTCTTATCCTGGATGTGCTGAATCTGTGCTATAATGCCACATAACTTCACAGATGTAACAGTGTAGTCATGTATGGCTTTTGCGGGGTGACATGTGCCTTTGACTACTACCTTGAGCCACATAATATCACCATGCAAAGCTCAACAGAAGAGGGGAAGATTGTTGATGCATTAGAAGTTTGAGGGCCTTTTCTTCCCATTAGGGCACATGTTTTCCCAATGTGATTTCTCTTTTGAAATTTCACTGATGGTGTCTTGGTAGTTTCCTGCCCTGAAGGTTCCTGGATGCCCCAACAATGGGCCAACTGGATTCAGACTCCTGTTTACCAAAAGAAGGGTTGCTGCAGAATCATGCCATGGCAGCAGGCAGGTCAACTAGGCTACTCTTATGTCCAGCACACCTGGTACAGGACTGGAGGCCTGAGCTATCTGGGGAAAGGAAGCAGCACACAATATCACACAGCAATCTCTGCTGCAACTGCTACAACTGCAATAGCAGTGTATGTCTGTTTGTTTTATATTATGAATACCTACAAAGCTGTTCATTGTTAATACATGCCTTTCATCCCAGCACTCAACAGTTTGTATTTAAAATTGTTGTGGTTAGTATTCCTGTTGTTTGGTTTGGTTTTTGTTTTTAATTCCTGCAGCTAATTGCACGGCACCTAGAATGTTAAACCCATTTATGTAAAGCTGTATTATTTATGTTAGTCAATGATTTTATTCTTAGCAACCACTCCACAGATGATCCATCCCAAAATTCAATTTCAAGTCAGGAAAACAGTCATAGAGATGTTAGTAAACTTGTATGGTCTACCCAACACATCACGACTATAGGATGACATCCCATTTTTGGATTACCTAAGAGATTGTTTTTGAGATGACAGGCCTCTGCATAAGTCTGCATTTGGATGGCAGAACGCCTGGAATGGCTGAAAGAATGTCTGCTCTCTGAAGGCCATGTCTGGCCCTTTAGTGCCTCTGCAGCCTGAGGCAGACATCTGCCAGGAACCCAGGAAAACTTGGCCAGGGCTTGTTCTGGACTGCATTTTGGATGAGCCCTGAGACCTGGGTGAACAGAGGCCTCAAGAGTTCTGGAAAAGGTGAGCAGAGTCCATTGGGCTGCAAGTCCTCCATTTTATTTATCTTTGCTGTGTACACAGTATATGTAAATGACAAAGGTATCCTGCTGTACAACATCTAGTCACTCTAGATGTTAAAGTGTTTGCCAGTGTATCCACCCTAGAATTAGTAGAGCAATACATTTTCCCATTCTGTTAAAGAATGTAATATAATTTCTGTATTAATATATTTTTACTTATTCACTTTACATGCTGCTCAATACACCCCTGTCACCCACATTTTCCCAATACACCTGGCACCTTCTCTGAGCAGATGAGGGCCAGAACTCTCAGGACCTCCCTTCTTCTACCTAACCAAGTTACCCTGTCCTGAGGAAAGGTGCTGAAGGAGATGGAAATGGATGCCTTCTACTTGACTTTCTTCTTGCTACACTCCACTGTCTTTGGGAAGTTCATGCAGAACTAATCTTGAACTTGGTACTTCATTCAGATGCTCCACAAGAAGCATTGACTCTGTGAATATTCTTGAGAGGATATTTCCATCAAACCTACTCCCACTAGTATCCTGACAATGACAAAGGTAATGGGATGCTGGACCTCTATTGCAGGAATTTCCAACTTGGAAGGTCAGTATGAAGTGAATCTGGTTTATTTTTTTAATTCTTTCTAAAAATTGGATATTTTGTTTGCATTTCAAATGTTTTCTATTTCTAGGCCTCCCCTTAGCAACCCCCCTATCCCATCCCACTCTCTCTGCCTCTATGAGGGTGCTCCATGAACCATCCACTCCTCCCGTCTTCCCCCCAGCCATGGTATACCCCTACACTGGACACTGAACACCCCCCTGAGTTACATTCCAGGCCTGTAACTTCATTCATCTGTGACAACAGCTACAAGACAAAGGCCAAATGAGAGTCAGTAGTCAGTTTGGCTGCTACAAGGTTGGTCCTTGAGAATGGCTTACAGAATGCTTTCAAGACTAGGGATGTCTATCTGAAAGAGAAAGAAAAAAGGCCTTAGTCCACACTGCATACTCAGGAAAGTTTAGTAGATGAAAGAAGATGTCCAGCTGTTTTTCGCCTACACAAATGGCAGTAGTGAGAGCCAGGTTAATCTGCCTGGCTGGTAGCATTCATCAAGAGTCAAGCACTGTGCTGAGGACCTACAAGTAAGTAAGCCCCAGGCTCCTTGCACAGAATGGACAGATGGATAAAAGACTTATATCATGTGATGGTGACTGTTTTTCTGTGTGTTTACAGGTGTCCCCTCTGTGTCAGCATGAGCTTAGAAAGAGTTGACCAACAGTGAGTAATTGAACCCCTTCCCTCAATACTTCTCAAGTTGCTGATTAAAAGCCATGGTTTGACAGCATCAGGTTGGGGAGGCAGGGGATTGTTTTCTTTACACATCAAGTTTCTGACTCACTGTTAGTCTCAGAAATCAGATCTGTTCCAGCGGAACTTCTCAAGACTGAAGCATCCACTGGAAGAAATACTTCCTCAATACACTCTGAAGTCTACTGTGGTTAAAGATCAACATCAACCATCGCTCGATCCCCCTTCCGAGCTTTGCACAGGTATGCCCTCCACTAGAGGCATGTGACCTCTGCTTCAGGCTCCATCCTGGCACAATAGTTTGAAGCTTCATCCCAACACTGTTCAGCTGACTTTTAAATGGTGTTTCCTTCCTCCACCTCTGCCCCTAAGAGGACCTACTTAATTGGGCATTTCATTATTAGGCATTCCATGCCTAATCTGCATGGTTATCTGGCATGAGAGGTGACAGATCTCCTCCAAACCTGACAATCTGTGATTCTAGGGCATAATCTTGAACCCAGAAGAGTACTGCATGGTTGCCTTGTGACCTAAGAAAACTAGCATGCCATCTTCAGGCACCTGTACCTAAATAAAGGTCTCCAGTAACTTCTATCTCTGGTTTGGGGTAATCTCTTTCAATGAGAAACCACACAAGTCTGGAAGGACAAAGATCGAATGTAGGGACTGGAGAGAAGTCTCTTCATTAAGAGCATTTGTCCATCCACAATAGTACCCAGAGGGCAGTTAACAATCCTATTACTCTGGCTCTAGGTGGAAGGAAATGCCCTCTTCTGGCCTTGGGAGGAATTGCATGTGTGTGGTGCACAGACATCCAGCAGAGAAAGCTACATATAAATAAAAGAAAATAAACAACAACCCTCCAAAACCAAGCAAAACCCTAAAAGCTCTGAATGTGTAGCCACACTAATATTAGATAAGAATAAAGCCAAGTCTCCACATGTCTGGGTTTTCTCAACATGGAAATCTGGGAAGTCTCAATCTGGGAAATCATTTCAAGTTTACAGTTATTACGGAGGCTGTATTTCAAGGAAATGAGAGGCAGATAGCTCTGGATTTCCTGGTTTCTTGTATATACCCAGAATGAATACTCCTTTCCTAAGAGGCTTTAGAACAATACAGTTGTGACTCTCATTAATTTGGTCTGCATGACTAGTTCAGAAACATGTGAATGTGTGCACCATATTTTAGGGGTTTCTAAGTATATGACCTAAAGGATACAGTATGGATACATTTTTCATTATTAAGTGGGTATCCACAGAGTAGGTCATGACATCCATGCCCCCTAAAAAGTACTGTGTAGAACTGGCTGGCTGGGAATTCACCATGTAGCCCATGGTGCCTGGAGCTCATAGAGATCCATCTCTGTCTGTGAATTCTGGGCCTACAGGAGTGTGCCAACACACAGCGGTCAAAAAGTGAAGACTTGGAAACTGATTTTTTAATTCACAAAAATGCAGCCATTTCACTTAATAGGGGCTTAAAGGAATCTCTAATCAGCTAGATCAGTATAGTCAGTGTATATTGCCACAGCAAAATACCAAAATAATGACCAGAACAAAAGAAAGAAAAATAAATATCAAAACCACAAACCAATGGAACAAAAAGCCTAAACCCCAAACCAAACCAAACAAACCCAAACCAAAATCAATCAATCAATCAATCAAACAAACAATCAAGATGAGCAGAGTTCTCTTGCTGCAGTTGCGCAGCACTGAACTAAACCATGTGGACAGCCCTGAAGACAGGGTGTAAAGGCAGTTTTAGAGGTAATAGCCTATCAGGACAATGCTTCTTAGGCTTTTTGGGGGCTTTTTAGGTGCAGCCTTTTCAAAGCTAAGGATTAAAGGTATTATAGGCTTTTGAGCAAAGACTTTTAACTTTAGTTAACTCATCTCCTCTAAAGATTATCAGATGGCAGATCAAAACAAGTATTAATTTTAACTCTTGAACTTTTTCTCCTGAATTCTGAGCCACTATGGATGTGCTTCTGCCTTCTCTGAAGTCCTGCCTGGTGCAAGCTCAGCAAGAGGGGTATCCCACACACCTCTGTGTACAAACAGAATTCTCTTGCCTATCTGGACCCTCATGTTACCTCTGCTCAAGTAATTCTACTCCTAAGAAGATGAACTTCTTGATGTACTCCAATAATTTTGTAATGTAATATATAATATAATGTACACAATATAATATAGACTATAATTTCTACCATCCTAAGGGTTCTTGATGCTTTGTTGTGGATACTCACAGCTATCCTCCTGCTTTTTCTGACACATCCAGCACACAGCAGCACTGACCTGGATATGCTATTGCTTCCTTGGCTGTGGAATGGCTGTTGAGCCTAATTCTTTTAAAGCTTTGTTCATTCCCAAGTAGGCACTTTTTACATTAATTGCAAATAGTGAGTTTCTTAAGTTCTTAGCTTGAACTATGATACAAGTTCTTACTATTCCCACACAGGTATGTCTAATAATGACCTGGTCCAGACCTATAACATTGAGAAATGAATAGTGGCAGTTAGCCAGTAGCAGCAGAATTCTCTGAAATGCTATTTCACAGAAAGTTTTACAATTACACTTTTGAGATGATTCCTCTGAAACTCTAATATGTCATCATTTACCAAGGGCGTTTTAAGAGTGGAGCAGGAATCCTAAGTTCTGTCTGTGACACTGGGTTTAAATTAATTGTGGATGATGCACTTCATATCCTGGACACATTCTTCATGACACACACAATGGACAGCATGTATCTAGAAGAGTCCACAGTACCTCATGCTCCATAAGTTTAGGAGCACCCATCTTGAAAGAGAGCATTACCTCCTCTGTTATACACTGTTAGCACACCACATAACCCCCAACTTAGACCATTTGTAGACATCCTTGTGGTTCAGATTAACCACATACTATCTATCATTATTCTCTCCAGTGGGATTCATGACTGCATGGTAAATAATTTGCAGTGTCCTTAGGTTCTTTTTTTCCACTAAGATTCAGCAAATGTTGATTAATCTGAGAAGCTGAATTTGTCTTTCACATTGATATTTTGGCCATCTGAGGCTCATACATGAATCTCATCAGCTGCAGGTACAACACTGGTTGAAAGCTCAGGTCATTCTCTCTGAAGGTCATGTTTGTTGTTGTTGTCCAGTTGTACTGTCACCTGATTCATAAGTGAATCCCATATATGATTCCTTTATTCTTAGCTGGATCTCATCAGAATTTCTGGGTCTGGGAGGCACCATCTTTGCCCTGAATGTAGTTCATCATGCTGCCTCTGGATACTTTTGAAATGGCGCCTTCTGTGCACATGCCTTTAAGCTGGCTTCACATTTTCTAACAATACTCAACATAGTTCTTGAGTGTCAGGGAGTTACCTGAAAATTTCCAAACATGTAATTGTTACTTCCCACAGGGTTTAACATTGTGTGGTATTTCATAAAATACACTTTATTGACCTAAGGGATGCTTTTTGATAATTTATTGCTCTCTTCTGGCATAATATATAAAGCATTTGATATCTGCTCTGTGAAGAAGAATTAAGTCGAGAGCAGGCTATTCCTGTAATATGTTGACCACTGTGTGATTCTTTCAGCCAACTCTTTCATGCCTGTGTGCTAATTCAAGATTCAACAAATCCATGGAGATTATCTTCTGTCTAAAGAGGTCAAATGTACTCAAAAGTACATAGATACACACACACACACACACATACACACACACACATGTATTCAGACCTATAGATAGACATATCCATATTCACACAGTAAATGGTTACAGCAAAGCTCCAACATGCAGGCTCTAAGTATTCCACACATGTATACATACATAAGTAACACAATTGGTAAAGAGTAGAAACAATGTTCCAACCCGCTCTAACACAACCTTCACATGTACACACATGGTCGATGGATGGAAGAGACAATTCTCCAGCCACACCACACCATGCTTTATTCTTTCCTCCATTGTTTATATGTCCCAGCAAATTCTTTCAAGCAGTATACAATTACAATATGATTGTGTTTTGTTTCCTACCAGTAAATGATTATGATAAAAAAAATGTGTTAATACATCATTAGCATTAAAGGAAATAACATTATGTATTAAGGTAAAAAAACAAATTATTTTTAAAAACCTACTTACATTCATAACCAAGCAACTTATTATAGATTAACAAAGTGTAAGCAAAGAAGGCAAATTTCTCAGCTAGTTTCTCTTACTGAAAGGCAGCAATTTGTTGTAATAAAAAAAGAAGTAATTATTTTATTATTTATTTTAAGGTAATCTTGTAAAATTCTTTAAAGTATCACAAATGTAAACATTTATATAAAAATCAGTCATATCTACCTTAAATCCTCAAAATGTGTATCTACTCCTTAGCAATTCTTCATAAGTCCTATCAGGAAGCTGAGGGCAAAATAAGGGTATACAAAATCAATTAGCCCCCTTCCACCCTCAGTGAGAGTCCTGTAAGCCAGTGCTACCATGGTTTTGTTCTCTGAACAAAAAAGGTCCATATCTTTAAGTATGCCTTTGATCTTCATGGTGTTCTCTAAAGTTTTCATATCAGAGTCAGTAGTACCAAACATGGCTACAGACCTTCACTAAAATCTTTATTCTCCCAAAGATTTTCTAAGGGATTTTCTAAGTCAACAATCTACATATTTTTCAGGGTGGTGACTGAATCAGGATGTGCTCCACCAGCAATGCCTGAAAGAAATCAAGCATTAATATTGTGAATGCCAGAGACACTGTCAGGTGGGGGACAGGAAGCACCCATAATGTTTTCAAATAACTCATAGATTCAGAGGTTTGTGAGGGCAAGAAGCAGAGCAGTACTTCATAACAGCACAATGTCCAATGTCATCTTAATGGCCATGCCACACCAAGGCATACCCCTGTGGCTGTGGTAACCCATGGGCTGCATTCCATAAGTTTTAAGTTATTTGTCATTTCTCCTGCATGGCTCTTGGCCAGTCACTTCACTCAAGCTGTGAAACTGGGGAATCTCCAATTGTTTGCCTTTGGAAGAGCAAACCACTAATACAACAGAGAGAGGAACTGTCCTCATCTCTAAACTACATTATCTTCAGCAACACTTGTGAATAATATGGGGTCTACTTCAACACAGATTGGAAGAGGTAGTATGATGTTATTGGGGTTTACTCTGTCAGGGTAGCATCATGATAGCATCACAGTATACCATGCTGGATTATCCACAACATATGGAGAGCTGAGAACCGGGCAAATGTTAAGAAACTCTAAAAGGACAAAGATATAGTGGACCCACTTGGTTTTACCCTTCCTCCCAGCCTGAGCTCTTAAGTTCTTTTGGAGGAAACTCAAGTAATGCTGCAGTTTTACTGCAAATAGGTGACCAACTCCTTCTGCTTCAGCAGGTACTGCACTCTTTCCTCCAGTCTGTTATGCTCTTGTTCAGTAGATAATTGTGACTTGATGGAGGATTATAAGCACATGTGTGTGTGTTACAGTGTGATTGCACAGATACATGTACACTTGTGAACATACACAACTACATGTATGAACACAGAAAAGTACAGTGCATTACAATCATGTGTTCAGTTTCCCATTAATGCTAATGCAAGTGGCTATAACCTGCACTACTGTAGAAAAGAAAGTTAACTTTTGTCAGATGGAGAAAGATCACAATGGGAGGAAGAGATAGAGAACTCTGACAAAGTGCACAGTCAAGTGAACTCATGGGAGTCCTTTCCTTGAAACAAGGCACACTTAGCAAGTTCTCCAGGCTGTATAGGAAAGGCTTAGTTCCCCAGCAAGGACCAGCCCCTTGCTCTCACACAGTGCTTCCCTCTTGCTTTAAGAGAAACAGTTTTCTCCAAAAGGAGCTCTCTTAACCACAGAGCAATGAGGTCAGGAAACTAGAAAATCTTCACAAACAGGAGGCAAAGTAAAATTTTAATCCCTGTAAGGTGATTTTATCAGGGATTTGATTGGCTAACAGAAGGCTGATGATCTCATGGCCAAATGATGTACGATTTCATACCAAAATATATTTCATGGAAGGGCTGGACCACATTGTACATTTTAATTCTTTGATTGAAGAACATTGAGATAATCTCAATTTGGGGCTGCTCTAAGGAATGCTGCTAAAATCCAAATATCCCCTAGTTTCTCTGTGGACACCCACTTCTCAATCTGGAATCACTGGGTCACCTGGAAACTGCAGTTCAACTTTCTGAAGAATGGTACATGACTTCTGGCAGGGCTCTACCATGCACTGCCAACAGCAATATCTGAAGGGTCCTCATCTCCCCCAAATTTCCATGAAGTCAATTTTAACACAGTGTGAACAGGTTTGGGATAAAAGAAGGTACTGAGTGCTGCTGACACAGAGCTTTAGTGTATCAGGAGCCTAAGTGGGCTGCACTTCACTGAGACAGACCTGTTCTCACACCTCACCATGGCTATGTGAATTCCGCTTGTGTTGGAAGCACCTGCGAACACACAGCTACTCTAATCTCTCAAAGAACAAAATCCAGGCCAAGTTCTAAAGACAAGGATAACTGATTCAGTGTTAGGCAAAGGTGGAAAGAAAATGCTAGCTGGCATTGAGGATGAGAAGAAAACAGGCTGTAGGGGAGAAACAGTGAACCTCTGACCATCCAGTGAGCTGTTACCATTTACCCAGGACAGAGAAGGGACACAACTTCCCAGCTACCCTTTCTGCCTCCCCAGGACCTTTATTTGCCACAGCAGCCTCCTCCTAACCTTTGTGTACCCCATTGCTTTGGTTTCCTCCAAATGATTGTATTGTAAATGAACATTTTTTGCCTCTACAAACTCCTGAGAACTTTTATATTTAAAATTACAGGTTTTGTTTGTTCCAGGGTGGACATGTAAAAAGTTGGGTGGCTTCATGCAATGTTTGATACAGAGTGGTAAAAACTTGAGTGGCTATAGTACTTTCTCACCTAAGGTGGGTACAATCATTGTTAAAGATGTTCCTTCCATGAGCAAGTGAACATAAACATGTGCAGAAAACCACAAACATGTGTATGAGAAAATACATAGAAACACAGACAGACAGACAGACAGACAGACACATACACACACATTCAAACATACAGAAGCAACCACAGCCACAAAAGCTCATACAGGCATCCACACCTACACATATACTCAACATGAGGACACAGATGCTCACCCATACCTGGGAAAGAACATATATGTGAATGCATGTGTGCTCATACACACATACAATATTGTACGAAGACCTTCACACATGGCCATATGTGCACACACAGATACACACATTCACAAAAACACATAGAGAGGGGCTCCCATCTGTACTCATATACCCACATGAACACCAC
Organism: Arvicanthis niloticus; assembly: GCF_011762505.2. Taxonomy (NCBI): domain Eukaryota; kingdom Metazoa; phylum Chordata; class Mammalia; order Rodentia; family Muridae; genus Arvicanthis; species Arvicanthis niloticus. The sequence goes on from NC_047659.1 coordinate 2,553,789, forward strand.
TGGTAATGCACTAAGATCAAGAATTGAAAAATGAGACCTCATAAAATTGCAAAACTTCTGTAAGCCAAAGGAGACTGTTAATAGGGAAAAAAATTGCAACCAACAGATTGGGAAAACATCTTTACTAACTCTGCATTTGAAAGAGGGCTAATGATACAATATATACAAAGAACTCAAGAAGATGGAATTGAGAATCAAATAAGCACATTAATAAATGGGATACAGAGTTAAAGAAAGAATTCTCAACTGAGGAATACCAGGTGATGAATAAAGAAATGTTCAACATCCACTACTGGGCATATACACAAAAGATGCTCCAACATATAAGAAAGACACAGGCTCTACTATGTTCATAGTAGCCTTATTTATAAAAGCCATAATCTGGAAAGAACCCAGATTCCTTTCAATAGATGAATGGATACAGAAAATGTGGTACATTTACACAATGGAGTACTACTCAGCTATTAAAAACAATGACTTCATGAAATTCTTAGGCAAATGGATGGAACTAGAAAATGTCATCCTGAGAGATGTAACCCAATCACAAAGAATCACATGTGGTATTCACTCACTGATTAATGGATATTATCCCCAAAGCTGGAAATACCCAAGATTTAATTTGCATACAACATGAAGTTCAAGAAGAAGGAAGACCAAAATGTGGATACTTTGGTCCTTCTTAGAAAAGGGGACAAAATACCCATGGGAGGAGATACAGAGAAAAACTGTGGAACAGAGACTGAAGAAAAGGTCATCCAGAGACTGCCTCACCTGGAGATTCATCCCACATACAGTTACCCAACCCAGACACTATTATTGATGCTAAGATAGAGGATATAACTGTGAACAACTCACAGCCTCCTGCAGACTTTCTCTGCTGAACTAACTCTATGCTTAGCTACAAAAGGAAGGTCTTAGGTCTCCACCACATCTGGCTGGACTGTAGCTTCCCCTCCAGTTTAATGGAGCAGGGACCTTGAATGAGTCCTATTGTTTCTGACCATCCACTTAAGTGGAACTTAGGTCCTTTCTGATTATGGGCAGTGTGCTCTTTTCTGCATGGCTGATGGTCAATGTGATCTTGCTGGTGCTGCAGGTGCACTAAGGGTCTTGGTCCTATGGTTCTTCACCCCTGCATCACTCATATTTGTGCTCTAAGTGTGACTGTGTGGCATGGCAGTAAACAAGATGCTGGGCAAGTGTCAGTCAGTCCAGAGGTGCTGGCTGCCTAGCAGCAAACCCAAAGTCTACAGGAACTGCTGCCTGACCCAGGCAATCATTTATATGAAGCCTCTTCCTTCATGCTCTTTTTTGTGCTGGTCTAGACATGGTAGGTGCTGGCTATGGTACTGGAGTGTCAGCTGTCTTGAACACATCTCTTCTTCCACTCAAGCCACATTACCCTGTGTTTGGCGAAGTGCTGGCAGTGCTGGTTATGGATGCCTTCTGCTTGGATTTCTTCTGGCTCCAGTTTGCTGGCTTTGGGAAGTTCATGCAGAACTACCCGGGAACTTGGTGCTTCATCCAGATGGTCCACAAGAATTAATGGGATGCTTACTTGGATTAAGACTATATTTTCATCAAATCTACCGTCATTAGTATCCTGAAAGAGAAAAAGAGAATGGGACCCTAGGGATCTATTCCAGGACTTACCAGCTGGGCTCATAGCACCACTACAGAAGCCCACAAACATGACAAAGGTGATGACACACAGGGGTCATAAGAGCATCCTGCTCCTTTTGTAGAGTACTTCCTAGGGTCTTATACCCACACACCCACAGGATTGTTATAACCAGAGTCACAGGCAAGAAATAAAGAAAGACTTTCTATAATTCAATGAAAACAAAGATGCAGCATACCCAAACTTTTGGGACACAAGAAAAGCAGTATTAAGGGGAAAAATCACAGTACTGAGTGCTTTCATAAGGAATCTGAGGTTATCTTAGCAACTTAACAACTCACCTGAGGTCTCTAGGACAAAAAGAGGCAAACCTATCTAAGAGGAGTAGATAGCAGGGAATACTCAAACTCTGGGCTGAAAACAACCAAATAGAAACAAAGAGCTAGATACAAAGTATCAACAAGAGCAAGAGCTGGTTCTTTGAAAAAATCAACAGGATAGATTAACCCTTAGCCAAACTAAGTAAAGGGCACTAAAACAATACCCAAATTAACAAAATCTGACATGAAAATGAAAACATAACAACAAAAACAGGAAATCTAAAATTCATCATGTCTTACTAGAAAAGCTTATACTCAACAAATCTGGAAAATCTAGATGAAATGGATGTTTTGATACACAGATACCACATACCCAAATCAAATCAAGATAAGGTAAACTATCTAAACAATCCCATATCCCCTATAGGAGTAGAAAGAATCATTAAAAAACCCCCAATGAAAATTTCCCAGCACAAATAAGGCCATTGGTTCTCTAATCTGGAATGAGTCTGCACAAATCATCTTTGAGGCTTTGAAGACAGGTGATTTTGGTTCTAACCATAGCACTTTAGGATACTTCCAAACCTTTTCATCTATAGGCCCATGAAACAAAAGTTACTGCAAAGGGTGTGGAACCACACATTGTAGGCCCATGGAATTACAGTGTACTAGACTTGTCCAAGCTATTGAACCCTGTATAGTCAGGCTGGTCTACTTGTTTAAGAGCTGTGGTGGCTACCAGGATTCTAGTGAAAGAAGCAGAGAAGTTAACTCTGGGTTAGCATCTTATACTTACATTCACCCCATGCAGTTGAGACTCTTCTCAAAGGAACACCAAAACCCCAGCTGTTTAATACACTTGTGAAACAATAGCAGGTCCTATTTCTGAACCATCCTGGAGTCTGGTTTGAAAACCCCGCTGGCATCAATCTTACCAGATGATGACCCACAGATGCTCATCAGTAACTGTAAGAGGAAACAAACATGATGAAAGAGATCGGTTTAGAACTCATGGCAACCCCCAGATTTCATGTAAGAGTCTGATGCATCCCTCAGGATGGGTGGGAAATCTTCATTAAACATGGAACCAAGTACACAGGGGCTTCAGCATTTATTACAACAGAAACGATTTGGACCTAAGACTTATAGCCCAAATATATGGTGAAAAAGAAGACCTGTTATCAAGTATCAGGATGCCACTATGCTTTAGTTACTGCATATGTGGATGTTATGATCTATAGGAAAGAGGGCTTATCACAGCTGGTGGGAAGGACATTAATAACAAAGAGGGATTCTTGGCTCTCCTCCAAACTATTTGCCTTCCTTTATGAGTTTCTTGCTTTCAATGCTGAGGACATAGACTTAATGACTCCTTCAGGGCCAGAGGTAACATGGAAGGGTGCTGTGTGAAGATCTATGACCTATGTACCAAGCAGCAATAGGTATGATGCATGAAGCATCAGGGGCAAGTTGCCCTCATTACTAATAAACAAAGTCAAGCCCATGGAACCATCCTCCACCTTATCTAGGCACTCTCCTATGTCTTATCCAGTTGTTCTGTGATAATTTACAAGACTTTTCAGGAGTTAGCCTCTTTCAAGAAACTGCATGATTGGCAAGCAACACCTCCTACTCAATTACAAACTGCAGTTCATTAAGATAGATAAGCTAAACACACATTACACACCTACAGGCCATTATGCTAGAGGGATTTTATTTGGGTGCCTACTTGACAGGAGCACAGAGCTTTGAGTTATATAGTCAGAGACTGTAGTTCATTTGCTTTGTAAGGTTCATATGAGGTCACAGGTAGGAAGCAATTTGCAAGTTTTAGTGCCCACTGGAATTGCAAAATGAGTGGTTCTCATTATCTTTTTTTTTTCCGGGGTGGGCACAGGGCAAGGGATTTGTATGTTTTCTTTCCCTTTTCCCTGCATTGCAAAATGGTCTCTTAACTCAGTCTAGACCTTGGTTCACAGTGACAGAGCCTGAGAAGCAGCTTGTCAGTCCTGTTTCATGTCAGTGTTGCTAGGGTTCTTTCCTGGAGCTTCTATTCAAGAGCCTACTGGATGAACAGGGATGTGTGAAGAAAGGCTTCTCTCTGGCTGAGGGTTAGGGTGAAAGATGTTAGGCTTCAAGAAAACAATTTCTCCAACTCTCTCAACCTAGTCTGCAGAAGAAGCTGCTCACTAAGCATTGTTAGTCCCTAAGGGATGGATAGCACAGTCCTGGGTCTCACTTGAAACACCAGCTATTCTACATTCAATGGATCCTCCAGCATTGAGGTCTGTTTACTGTTTCCTGCTCACTTATGATTTCTGGTGTGTCTTGGGGAGGGGGATATGCATGTCTGTGCCAATATGTATATTGATGGGTGTGCTGAGAGGCCAGTTAGTTACATGTGGTTTTGCAGTCTTTCTGCAACATAATCCCAGGTCTCTCACTGAATCTGAAACTTTCTGCTTTGGTTAAGCTATCTGACAAGCATCTTTGAATCATCTGTCACCTCCCAGCAGAGCTCCTGGTATTATTTGGTCTCAAGTCACTGCTACAAGGGTAAGCTACTCATAGAGAGGAAGAACATGGTAGCTCTCTCCACATTTTTACAGATTTTATTGTGTTCGGTTTGTTGTTATTGATGTAAAAAACCACTTTATTATCTTGAACGAAGCCAATGCTGTCTGTTCCAGGTTCAGACACACAACTTGGGCCACTGTGCTTTCTCATGAATTTCTTGTCATTAGGCTTAAATCCCTAGGGAGAGGGAGGAGGGTGTTGGTGACCCAGGATGAGTCTTATCCTACAAACCTAGGCTCCACGTAAAGCACAGGTGAGTTTTCCAACCCACTAATACTTATTAAACAAACAGAACCCATATTGCCAAAACTTAAAAGTGAATAATTTTATTTTTAGCCCAGCCCACCCTTCCCAAATCTTACCATGTGACCTCAGATTCTACTTTCCAGCCCTTCCCTCATTCATTACAACTTCCTATTCCTGGGTGGGTTGGCCCACCCATTTGCAGAACAACCAGGAAGCAAACATGGTACTCTTGGAACCAGAGCAGGATATGGGGCACAAAGGGGTGCTCAACAACAGCTGCACATATGAGACAAAAGTTGTTTCCAAGGTTTTGGTGGTCCTGTTTAAATGAAACTTTGGAACCTGAACACCAGCCTCTCATTCTCAAAAGGGAGTATGAAGCTCTTAGAGGGAAGAGGGCAAGAGTCCAGGAACCCCAGCTTCACATAGGATGGTTCCCTAGTCTCGTGGGAAAGCAGTGGGTTTGGTTGACTGACCACTGAGGCCATCTCACCTGGGTTCTTATAACTGGCCATCTGTTGGCCTTCAGAATCCAGTGGCCCCAGATACCAAGCTTATTCCAGAATCTCAAAGTCTGGGTCCCTCCATGACCCAGGGACATTCACACAGCACTCTTCCTCTCAATGCCTACCATATGGTGGCAGCAAGAGGAGCATCTGCATCTCCAACACTCAGGTCATGGGGACAGGCGCCCAGACTGGAAGTGACCTTCCTGGCTGTTTCTGCAAGGGCCTCTGCCTCTGCTCTACCTCCCAGGCTGCCAATGCTATTCTATCACTCTAGGCAGAGGAGCTCCTGCTCCTGTGACCACCATCCCTTCCAGCTTTATGGAATGAAGAGGTGTCTAAGGATGCCACTTCCGGAATTATCTAGGACCCAGATCATCCCTCCTGCTCTATGGTGCCTCACTCAGAGAGGCTCTGGTCCAGGCTTCTCCCAGGACAGAAAGAAAGACACCCCATTTATTGTTTTGTCATTAGAGTCTTTTATAATAAAAAGTTTTAAAATATACTTATTATAAAAATACAAAGTTAGACTTCTTTGCCTATCCTGTACTGAGATAACACCCTGGAAATTTATGGTGTGTCTTATTGGCTTCACCATGAGGATTCATGAAATCCTACAGTGCATCCCTCTGCTGACATTGTTTTGCTGAGTATTTCATGGACATGACTTGCTTCAGGACACTTCCCCTTCACAGTTTTGTAGAGTGCTGCATTTCAGAGAAATCATTGCATGCTAATTCCCTAGCTTGCTTTGAACGTCTTTAGGGATGTTTTAATATCACATGAACTGTAATATGTTGTAAAGTTCATGGATAATAAACATGACTAACTGTGTTTTTAATGGTGCTACCAGGGTCTTCTGAGAGGGAGCCAAGGTAGGTTTAGAGAGCAGAATATGTTTCTACTTAAAGCTTCCTGGAGGATATTCTTAAAACCCTCTTTCCTAGTATCTTGAATTGTGTGGACCAGCCTATCTGTATAGAGCTTATTAATTCTTGTAAGATCAGCAAGTATCTGCATGGGAAAAGTTCCTGAAACAGAAATAAGTATAGGCCTGACCAGCAGAGTCTGGGTTTGTCTAAGAGCCTACTACACAGCTTAGGTCCAACTCCCTTCTCAAGGGTCAGGAAATGTGCTGAAACATAGCAATCTTTGGATTGATGTGTTTGTCTCTGTGTGTTTCTTTGTGTGTCTATGTGTGTGTGTGTCTGTGTGCTTTTGTCCATGTGTGTGTTAGCAGTTTTATGTTGTGTATTTCTGTATTGGTAGGTGCTTGTTTTAGGTGTTTGTAGTATGGTTTCTTGTACATACAAGTGTGTATTTAGGTATGTCTCTGTGTGTGCATGTGTGTGTGTGCATGTACGAAGGCATGAACTGGTTTGTTTCTGAACATATATGTACATATTCATATGTATCTATACATATATACACTTGGTCAGCAAACATCTTAAATGATAATACAGTCCAGCTTTAATGAGAAAGTACTCTATCAGTTGACTTTGCATTACAGAAACATCAAGTACAGTAGCAGGTCATCATGCCTCTCCACCTAACTCAATAGAACAAAAGGAGACAGATAATGGTAAAGTCAGATATTCAACAGTTGGTAGAGAAAAACTATTCATCACTGTTGAAACTGGTTGTAGAGCAAATCTATTTATCTATATTGAAATCATTTGTAGGAAAATAAAAGACTGTGGTACATTGAGGTGAGTAGGAGGCTGCCGTGTCAAATCCATGAGCCTGAGAGTCAACAAGGCTGGCTAAGGGTCCGTGTCCCATCTCTGCTCTTCTCTATTAGCAGTGGAATCACGTCTTTCTTCATTAATATCCCTTTTACAGTTCAATGCTTTCCCTTGGGAAGATTTGTATACCGCACATTCTTGCTGATTATAGTGTCTCTTCGTGAGCATGGATTCTGGGAGATGGATTCTCTGGGGATTCGCAGATGGAGGGGTTCACAAGAGGAACCCAGGCAGGTTCCTGCACTCTAGATATAATAACAGCCTTCACTTGAATGGTTGCTAGGCTCCCTAGAAGACCTCTGTACAGTGCTCTATTCAGACATTGTTATGCAGTTATTTTTCAATATAATATATATGGACTATTGGAGAAATGTGATGTTTTATTTTAGCTCCAGCACAGTGTGTAATTCACAATTAACTTGTAAGCTGTTTATTAAATCTGAGAAAAAATTTTAGGCTCAGATGCTCTGTGGCACTGCTTCTTTGGGGATACAAGGAAAGACCTTAGCTCAAAGGTCATACTGGATTGTCCTGCTGAATAAGCCTGGTGTTTTCTGGATAGCTAACATGACAGGTCCTCACCAGGCCTTTATGTCTTGCTCCCCTATGTCTGAAATACTCCAACAGAAACTCAAACAGGGCACAGAATAGGTCAAGGTATCCCGCAGACACAATTCTTCACCAGAAGCACTGATTGTGCAAAGCAAGTGAACCACCATTGCATCTCATCCCTATAACCATGAAAATCATGGGCTGAATTTTCTTCCTTTCTTTGGGTAACTATATATCATAAAGGCCTTTATTTTGTCTAGCCTCTGGTTCTGCAAGAGTGCATGTTTGGAAGGCTTCAGGATGTGCTGAGGGTCATTAAGATCTGCTGGTCATCCGGGAGGGGCCTGAGAATGCAAATTTTGCTTGTCCTCATGGGTCATCCTGAATAATTTCATGGAGATAAGTCAAGCGAAGTTTAAAGACTTTGAGGTATTGTCTGTAACATGACTCCTGCTTTGCCTTGCAAGGACTTGTCCAACAGCACCCCACCCCAATTGGGGCATAGCTACATTCATCTTGAAGACATTATTACCACTAGTCACAGCCTTTGCACTATATTTCTAAGGCCATCAACAGACTGTAGGTCTCTGTTGCAAAATCTACAGCAAGAGAATGCTGCTTAGCTTAAGAACTGTGTTTTGGTTACTTTTGATTTCCTTGAGTATATGATTTTCTTTCTTTTCATTTGAAGTTTTGTCATTTATTTGTTTTTGTTACTATAATTAATTTGCTGTTTTGTTAATGCTATGTACTACATACTTTGACTCTCCTACTTTAAGCTTGTGTTGATTAAAATTAATGTATTCTTATGAATAAAAACATAATCTCTAATTTTTATCTCATAAGAACCTTCTGTATTCATGTGTGGTTCACAGTCTTTTAACACTAGAAATATGAGGTAGGAATGGACCTCTTCAAGTGTAATGTGGCTTAGTGTTCATTATTCGTTCCCAAACAGTCACAGCTACACAGAGAATTATGCTTTTGGTGTGGAAAGTGTGTCAAAATCTGTGGACCTAACTTCATGATGAAAAACATATCCATGCTGTATCTTTGTGGTCATAAATTCAGCTATGTTAAAATGCACTATTCCATGGATGCTCATGATGAACAAACAGAGGAGAAACACAAGAGTGTTTCTCTAATACATCCCAAGAAATAAAATTCACTAAGGGAATATCAAAGAAATTAGTAACCACAGAGCTGTATGACTTTTATTTCCTTGAATGGTAGCATCACTTATAACTGCAAAGCAGAGATCATGAATTCCAAGATCATTTGGCAGATGTTACGATTTTTGTTTGTTTGTTTGTTTGTTTGTTTGTTTGTTTTTGGTGTTGGTGTTGTTCTACTGATGATGAATTTTGTTCTCTTGGCCTGGACAATGTATATGATGATATTTTTTAATTTGGTTAGGGCATTGTTTCTGTTTTTGCATTATTTCATTTATGTGTATGGGTGTTTTTCCTGCTGTATGTCTGTACACTACATGCATGCAATTCTCCTGAGGCCAGAAGAGGTCAATGGATTACACCTGGAGCAGAAGTGATGGAGGATTTTTTTTTATTTTTATCTAATGTGCATTGGTGTTTTGCCTGCATGTATGTCTGTGAAAGTGCCAGATCATGTAGTTACAGATGGTTGTAAGTTGACATGTGGAGGCTGGGAATTGAACCTGGGTCCTCTGGAAGAACAGTCAGTGCTCTTACCTGCTGAGCTATCTCTCCAGCACCCGAGATGGAGGATTGTTAATATCACTCTTCAGATCTTCTAAGAAACAAAGTCTCAAATGGATAAGCCATCTATCCAGCACCTGCCTGGACTTTTGTCTTTCCTTGTGTGGTGTATCAGCTGCACTGGATCTCACCCATCCAAAGACAGAAGATTCTTGAGACCTCTAGGGTCACATACTTGGGGTAGGCATGCTCGGTGTTTAAATTTTGAGGCCTGCATGTAGGGCATTAGGGTTTGTTCCTGATCATGCCTCAGGATCTCTTTTTGTCAGGGTTGGAGTAGATCTCTCCTGTCTCATCCTGCATGACAATGCAGATTAGGCTTTATTAGATGAATTGCAGAATTGAAAACTCTCCTAAAGGTGGAGGTGGTAAATAAATCATGTTGAAGTACAATCAAAACAGTATTTAGATTAAGCTTCAGACAAGCCCAGGAGGAGGGAACCTGCGGCAGAGGATACAAGTCTGTGATGGTAAATATTTCAGTTCAAGGCTAGCAGGGAGAGGGATGGTAGATGTTGCCTGTATCTTTGCTCTACCTACTGCCTTTACTCTGGGTAGTGACTGTGCTACCAGGCCCCTCCTATCTTCCCTTAAATCTGAGGCTAACAGAAACACAAACACACACCCACACAATTTTACAAAAATACTTTATCTCAAAAAGATTAGGGCATCACATACCCACCATGACCTTCTATTCTTGAGAGTATATTGATCTGTAAGTACAACCAGAAGTTAGAAATGTATAAGGCATTCAGTGATTAGTGACAGGCTTTGGTCCTGGCTGAACCCCAAGGCTGTACAAAGCATTCCTGATCTGCTTGCCATGCTATTTTCTTTCCCAGCAGCCACATCTGCTGCTCAGTGTCATCATGATTTTCTCCAATGCTGCACAGCAATTGTCCTGTCATCTCCTTAAAGTCGGAAGTCCTACTGAGATTTGTTGAAGCTTTCCTCTTATTTTGTATCAATAATCAAAGGAAGGTAGTCTAGAATAAAGCCTGCAATGGGGTCATCTCCCGTTAGATCTCTTTTATGCCAGCTAGCAAAAGACAAAGTGACTTGCCCTTGATCTTCACTTATTGCCAACCCTGGTTATGCATGCTGACCTCTGCAGGTGTCTTTATACTAAAGGCTCACCCCTATATTCTACATTCATTGACTCAAAACTCCAAGAATGTGACTGAGGCATAGGTGTCTTCAACAAAACTCTAATGGTCATTCTAATGCTCAGGCATTGCTGTAAGCCACAATATTACCTTCTCCCACATTAGAGCAGTATTCTCTAATACCAAGAAATATAGTTTTGGTGCAAACTAATAAGAGGTCATCAGGACTTTGAGACAGTTGGTTTAGGGAGGAAAGGGCAGGATTAGAAATTTTGCATCTGGCCCTCTTCAGGGGTGTTCATCTTTTCAAAAAATTTAAAAGCCCTTATACAAAGAGCAAAGACACAAATCTTGTGTATTTTAGAGGAAAAAAAACCAGATCCTCTGTCAGTGGAAGCTGACATCACTGGTAGTACGGTCAGCGAGCATCTCACCATCAGATCCCATGGTCAAGGGGGTGAGTCCCGGGTCTCCTTGCAGGCAACTTGGTCCTCTCATCTGCAGGACTTGGGAATCTGCTCCGGGCCGAGGAGGGGTGAGGCAGGTCTCAGGAGCAGGCAATCAGGCAGTTGTACTCCAAACAGCCCAGGTCTGATCGCCCCTTCAAACCCTCCCGACTCTAGGCAAGCCCCTCAGGGAGCAGGTCTCTTGGTCCTCGTGTTAGAGCATAGGGTGCTGGTCAACTTTGCAGTCAAACTGGGTTCCACCACTAAAGTTTGCCAACTTGGCAGTTTTCAAAAGTTTGCTTACATGGATGAATGACTGGTACATCATTGTGCCATTTGGGCTGGTTTCCTAAATTGTAGATTTTCTTTCATTTTAAGTCCTTGGAACACCAGTCCTACTCTGTCAGGATCTGGGTAGGATTCAGGGTTTCTCCAAAATAGTCAATACTTTTAAAGAAGGCACTCTGGTGAAAGCAATAAGCAGGCATTTGTAGTGGTGGAACTTAAGTCCACTTCAAATTTGGTTATGCTGTTCTCTTGGGGTGGGGCCTGCATCCCATCCACATCTCGATATTAAATCAAGGCAACGTATTTAATATTAACATTAAGCACATGGGGAAGTAATGCTTTAAGAAACAGCACTTCTGTGAACAGCTTCCCATCTTCTAATACTTAACTGTGACAAAGCAAAAATACATTTGAAACACTCATGAGACATGTGCTGCAAACCAGTATGTATTCCAGTCATTGGGTTTCTTGGAATCTAAACTCCTGGCCATACACATGAGTCTGTGGGGCTGTGTCAACATTTAGTAGCAACAGCAAGCCAGCCATCCTATTCCAGCAAAACAGAATTCACTGTTTAACTTGGAAGGAGGCTGGTGCGTGTTGGTTCAACTCTGGGAATTCTTGACATCTCTGCACTATGATGTTTCCTGCTGGGTTTGCTGTGCAGACTGATGAAACCTTCTCTCCTGTAGAAGTTCAATGATAGGTTTAGCTAATGTCTGGTGAAAGAAGGCATGTTTTATTTAACTGGTACTTTGGTTTCTCAGTTGGGAGCACACAGTCAACAATCACCCTTACTGACATGGGTTCTTTTCCTTAGTGATGTTCCTCAGCATGGCACCATGCAGACATATGGCTGGGCATCTCTTCTGGGCCACTCTGGCCTTCCACCCACAATCTCTAGGCAGTGGCTGTCTGTCAGCAAGCACCAACAACTCGCTGCAGGTCACCACCTGTCTATAAAGTGTCATCCTTTAAAATGCATGGCATTACCACACAGTTCTTGCTGGACTGTTTGCCTGTCCTGCACCAAAAGGTTTTTGAGAACAGACATCATTTGACTTTGTATTTGCTGTGTCTCCCATCATTGTTCAGTTTGGTTAAGAAATTAACAGTGAACACCTATATATTTATGCATCACTGTCTGCCAGCTTGAACCACCAGACTTAAAATACACTCTAAACTTAGCGTAAACTGTTTCTTATGCTTTAGTACAATGCATGCTACTCTATTCCTAGGTACCTCATGCCAAACCACTCACTTTATAGTATTGGTTAAAGTCAGCAAATGGCATGGAGTAATATATCCTGAAGACAGACTGTAAGCGTCTCACAGGCAGGCTTGAACTCTCATTCTCTTTCTCCTCTTTAATGCCTATGTAATAATCAACCTTCTAAGAACTTGTTGAATGGCATAGATTTTACCCAGAAGTCTTTCAATGGCAATGGTCAATACACAACTCAACACAAGCAATCAGTCAAAGAAAAAAGAGGAAGGTATTAACTATGTAACTGAGTGAGAAGTCACCTGGCTTCCAGTGCTTAAGCTAATGCCAGCAGGATTTCTCACTGCCCTTCTTTATTTCTTGTTTGGCTTTTCTGTGTTTTCTTTCTTGTGTTCACGTGAAGACATCTTTTGTCTTACATGGGTAGCGTTCTCACTTAGCAAACATGTTAAGGCTATCACTTTATTCTCTTCCACTAGAGATGATATCAGAAGAGGACTGTAACTTACCAACTATATTTGGCTGCCATCCCTAAGCAACTCAGTGTGATCACAGGAGTTAACTCTTGATGGCCAGGCCTGTGTCAGTTGCTTGTTTCTATAACCAGAGGATGGCTGTTACATGGGACAATCAAACCAGATTTGTGTTCTTTACATTCCAAATCAGCACTTAGAACCACAAATATTTTGTGTGGTAGGGCTTTTTAAAATCCACATATGTAACATCCAAATGTAATAATTTATATAATCAAAATAAGAGACATTGCAGATAAGATAAAAGTTTAAACAGGAAGCTCATATAAGCTTTGCTTATACTTTATATAAATATGATTAGCCTGAAGATAATTTAATATACATATTATGACTTACTGTCAGATGTGGTGGTACACTCTTTTAATCCCAGCACTTGGGAGGCAAAGACAAGTGGATCTCTGAGTTGGAGGTCTGCTATCCCTAGCAAGTTCCAAGTCAGCAAGGACTGTATACTGAGAAGCTACTATAGAAATGTACAATTAGAATATATTTACTATGCCTGACATTTCTGTGCAAACCCTCATGTGAGGTCCACTTGTGTTTCCATGAAGAGACTCCAGTTTTGCACTTTGGAGCATTTCAACACTGTGAGTTTTCATGTGAGGGATGCTCAACCTATAGTCTCCTCCAGAATGTTCCAAGATAGGGAACTCTGGAATTCCCAGAGTACCTTAGTAAGAAAATACACAATACTGCTGTCAGGGAAAAAGCTGCCCTTTAGAACTTGGAAACATTCTAAGTATTATAATCTACTCCTGAAAATAACTTTCCACTCAATAAGGCCTCACAGGTGATCCAAAATCTCAAAGTACTTGGAATATTTTCCAACAACCTACCTGTTGTGTGCCTAACTTGTTTTTCTTTCATTGGCCAAGGTACAGATTGGAGGTACAACCTTCTAGAAGTGAATTACAGCTCATTAAAAATGATGGAGACTATGATGTCCTGTTTGTCATGCATAAGATGTGCAAAGCCAAGACTGGATCAGGCTCCATGAAGCTCTAAAGGAATAATTTTCTTGGTTTGGGAAAATTTTTGACAAGCTCCTCTCCACAGGGTTGACTGAGAAAGTGGGCTTGTCAGTGACTGAACACAACTTAGTACCCATCAGAAATAGATGAGCAGCCACTTTTACCAACAGGGCTTGTCCAAAGGACACTCTGGCAGTACAGCCTTTTGTGCCTTGAAGTAACTATTGGGATTCAGCTTCATGATTGTATCTTTTCTCTTTCCTACCTTCAGGAATGTTTCAGCATACAAAGCAGGTCATTTTTGTTACAGATTCCATCATTAACGTGGAAGCCTAGGAAACATTATCTTCGTGTAGTTCTCTATCAACTGCCTCAAGCCTTGATGATAGAATCAATGCCAAAACTGAAAAATCCATTCCTAATTCCATTTATCTTTAAGGGGAGCAGGCTTTTGTCTAATTGAGAACTTGGGGTAAAATCTTCCTGTAGAAAAGAGAAACAGGCAATCCTATATGTTTCATATAAGTAACAGGTGACTCATTGAATGAATAATTGACATTAGTGAACTGGTTGAAGGCTAGTTAAATGTGTAGCTTATTTACTATTTGAATTTTAATTGTGTTTTTCTATTCTAGTTCTCAACTGAATAAGTACTTTACATTGTTCCATCAAATGAAAGTATTGTTTTTGGACAATGGTGGTGTATGCCTTTAGTCCCAGCACTTGAGAGAGAGACACAGACATATTTCTGAGGCTGAAGCCAGCCTGGTCTACAGAGCAAGGTCCAGGACAGCCAGGGATACACAGAGAAGAGAAGCCCTGTCTCAAATACAAACCAACAACAAAACAATAGTATCATAAAGAGAACAGACTTCCATTTTCCTTCTTTAGGTGGCTGAGGCCACACTATTTTATAGCATTCATGGGGGTCAGTAAAGATACTACAAACCCAGAACAACTGTGGAAAATGAAGCCTCAGCAGAACCTGGAAGATGACAGTTACTTGGTAAAATAATGCCTTTAAAAGGTAATAAATAAAATCTATATACTTCAAGTGTATTCTGAATCTCCTAGTGTTGGGAAGTGCACTCTTTTCTACTCTGCTGATCTCTGTGCTCAGGTGCCTGTAGCTGAAGCTGTATAGTACAATTGAAGTGACTTGACCAATTATCAGTGCTTAGCTGTATAACTTCCATAAGTCCTGAAAACCCTGGGTCCTGCATTTCTATGAATCAACTGGACCAGATCATCCCCAGAGCCTTTGGGTCCTTTCTAACACCTGTGCTTCTGAGTTTCAAAGCAAAAGTCATGATAGCCTGTATAATAGTAGTTTTGTAAGCATTTTTATAGGTAGATTACTAGAGAGTTCACCATGTAATCAGTGACTCACTGCTTCAACCAAATAAACTGTTTTGTGTAAAGAATCAGTTGTCTCACTTTAGATCAATAGCAATGTTTCTTGCTACATCATTTAAAAGGTGGCAGGAATTTTTGGTGCCAAACAGTTACCGTTTGAAAATATTCAATGTGCAATTCTAAAAGTCACAAGCATATACGCCATAAAACAAAATTATTTTCATTTCTCCATTTAGCTCTCTTACTTGCTGTAATGTAATGTTTAGCCAGAAAACTCTTCTTGCTGGTTCACTCAGGCTATTTTAAAATGCAGGAATTACAGAGCCATTTTCTTTCTGGGTGGCGTGATTAGAAAGATATTGGATAGAAGAATGATTTATGTCAGGTGACAAGAGAACTCATCCTTAGACACTGGCAACTGTGGGTACTGTGGGGATGATGCTGTGTGCAATGAGGAGGAGAACCTGAACATCTGACAGCAGTGGAAGCTTCTCCTCCAGCACACTTGGAGCTATGAGAAAAGACTTAAATAAGCAAGCGGTTCAAAAACAACATGATAGGAAAAACTCTGTGGTCTTCATTTGAGTCTTTATGATTTTTATTTCTCATTAGTCCCTGTGGAAACAACAAATTGTTCAACACACTTTTTTTTTTGAATTGCTGACTGGCACAAAACACAGTGGACAGAGAAGTATAATTTGTTGGAAAGCAGATTCTGTCTGCAGGAGTTCACTAGATAGTTAAATAGCTTTTTCTAAACTTTCTGATCATTAATTCATCTCTTTTAGAAATATAAAACAGAGTATTGCTGTAGTAGGGACACATTCTGCTGTTGCCCCAAAGTTAGGGAACACAGGTGTGCATCAAGAGCCATGGATGGCAAGAGAGTGGAGGAGCTGCTGGCCAAGGCAGAGCAAGAGGAGGCGGAGAAGCTGAAGCTCATCAAGGTGCACAAGGAGCTAGAGCTGGAATTCGACCTGGGCAACTTGCTGGCTTAGGACCACAATCCCCCGACAGTGCTGTGCCAGGCCGGACCCTCAGTGGAGGCTGAGCTGCGGGCCCTGGCATGGGACAACATGCAGCTTCTCATCAACCAGCTACTGGCAGCTGCAGACCATGGAGCGCATGGAGGAGGCAATGGTAGTGCGCTTGATGGAGCCTGCCACATGCCTGCCCGGTGAGAAGCTGCTGCCCTGGCCACTGCCCCTTATTCGCTGGCCTCAATGGCATCCCATCCGTCCCCAAACGAAGACCAACTTCCAGTGGGACGAGGTGAGTGGCCAGTGGTGGTGCCTTGGGGCTACAAGCGCGCACAGGATGACACTAAGGAATGGCTCATCAAGGTGCCTGGGAGCATCAACCCCATGGAAGACCAGTTCACCAAGAGGATTCAAGCCAAGAAAGAACGCGTGGCCAAGAAAGAGATGAACCTTCTGTGAAACCTGGCCCGTGAGCACAAGATGCACATGCCCAGCTCAGCTGGGCTGCACCCTAAGGGACACCAGAGTAAGGAGGAGCTTCAGTGGGAAGCTTCCAGGAGCGCCTCCCCAAGGAAAAAACGCCCCGACCCTCTGGCAAGAAGAGGAAGTTTCAGCCCCCCTTTGGGGACTTCCCAGCCAAGAAAAAGAACCAGTGGGAGCTACTTCGAATCATGAACAGTAATAAACCTCAGCTGAAATTGACAAGGGCCACCAACAAGCAGATGAGGGAAGAGGTCCAAGAGGAACCTGCCAAGAGGAGAAAGATGAGCCAGAAAGGCAAGAGAAAAGGGGGCCGGCCAGGACCTTCCTGCAAGAAAAAGGGCAACCTGCCTGCTGGGTCAGGGAGAGAAAAGGAAAGGAGGCCTGGGAGGCAAGAAGCATTCCAGGTCACCTGAGTCAGGGGGCAAGAAGACAGGAGTGCTGCGCCAAGGTGGGAAGAGGAGGAAGTAGTGTTCTCCCCTCTGGACCTGTTCTGAAAAGCTAGGACTGTACTAAAGGTTAAGTTGTGCATGCTGCAGGCTGGCTCAGGAGGTGGCTTCTGTCCTCAGTGAGATTGACATTGAAGTGACAGGTTTGCCTCCCCAGGAGAGTTAGTGCTGAACTATGAACTAATGTAGACACTGACTGGAAGTTAGTGTATTTTGGAACATGAGAATTATAGAAATGATATGGTCAGAACCAGGAGTAAGTTAAGGCCTGCCTTTTTTATCTTGACTTTGGATACTGAGTAAGAGTTGATCAGATTTCTGAGTTATAGTAGATTGCTTTCAACATTTTTGCATTATTTTTGTAACAAAGCTTCTATATTTATCAAAGCAAAGGAGGATGGGGGAAAATTACATCCACCTGTAATTTACAAGTATTGTAAAGGTATGCTTTAACCTGATGTTGCTTTTAACTTTTACTGTTGGTAGGGGTTGTATGTGAAGTCAGTAACCTGGGTACCAGTACGGAGTGTGCTTGAGAAAAACAAAGTAGTTACAATGGTTATAAAAAGACCCCTCCGTGGGCGGTGGTAGCCCATGCCTTTAATCCCAGCACTGGAAGGCAGAGGCAGGCTG
This sequence comes from Arvicanthis niloticus, assembly GCF_011762505.2. Classification (NCBI taxonomy): domain Eukaryota; kingdom Metazoa; phylum Chordata; class Mammalia; order Rodentia; family Muridae; genus Arvicanthis; species Arvicanthis niloticus. The sequence goes on from NC_047659.1 coordinate 2,571,559, forward strand.
ATTTCTGAGTTCGAGGCCAGCCAGGACTACAGAGTGAGTTCCAGGACAGCCAGGGCTACATAGAGAAACCCTTTCTCAGAAAAAAAAACCAAAAATAAATAAATAAATAATAAATAATAAATAAATAATAAAAAGACACCTTGTATTAGGAAAACTTTGCCACTAACTATTAATATTAAAAGTATAGTGCTTTTTGATGTTGGTTCAGGTTGTGCATTTGGCCAGTGAATTGCTTTAAGTGATATATTGGAACCACACTAAGTAATGGTAATTAACCTTGTAATGGTAATTAACTCCAGAAAATGGTTGTCATTTTGTTTGTAACTGATGGCTTTTGTTTAATTGGCTTGAGTTTACCAAGTGCTGGTCTGGAATTCAGTATGGAACCAAGGCTGAGGTTAAAGAGGAGCAGCCACACCCAGCAGAAGACTTCATGTTTATTTCTGTCCTGGATGTTTTTCCCTGTTTCATTGTTTTATTTTTGGTCTTAATTAACTTGTCTTTGCAAAATTAAATTATATATATATATATATATATATATATATATATATATATATATATATATATAAAAAGAGTAAGACTATACAATGAAATTCATACTCTCATTTATTGAAATCACCCTGCTATTCCTGCTGTTCTCATAAAACCACAAGAACATAATGAAATTCATTTCTATACTAGGATTGACTATTATTCCAAATCCTTTTCATTTTACCTAATAAATCCCCTGCTGTTTCTCTGCAGAATTGCCACCTTTGATCATTGTTATAGTGATACTACCTGGCTGAAGGAAGTAGCCCAGGACAACACAAACAATTTGGAAAGGACTTACATGATTTTTTCACTCTTACACCTGAGAGGTTAGGTCACATTGTACCATAGATTCAGAAGGCAGAAGCCACAGAAGACAGTGCCAAACACAGTCCTTCCTGAACTACTGGACACATTTAAATGGAGGTTTCACTGGATCTCAGTGAACTCTTGAGTTCTCACTGGAACTCAGAAAGGTAGATATTGGAGAAGTGATGGCTAATGGAACTACAGAGCAGCAATCCAATGTCCCTGTTGACCTTTGGTCAAGATGCCTACTATGTCTGGTTGTAATGGAGAAAAGGAGAAAGTGGGGTTTTATCTTCTGAAGAAGAGACATAAACTTTACAATTGGATATTCCCTTGGACTTGAACTCCTTCCTATATTGCCATGAACAAGGGAGTTTACATTGCAAAAATGGGATTGTGGAAACACATGTCTGAATATATTGAAACAATGTCTCCTCTCAAGGCATGTGCACAATAATTAGATATAATCCAACTTGCATACAATTAAAGGTGCAGGAGAACCATTGTTGCCTCTGGGAACCAGGACACCCTGGGGAACTGGACTGTGGTACATGAATGGTGCCTAAGGGTACATTTATCATGGAGAAGAATCTCCCTCAAGCAAGGACCCTAGACCTTTAGGTACTAACAAAGATGAGCTGCCCATGCCAAGGCCCTAACCAACTCTCCCGTCCAAAGTGCTTGCCTTGTAATGAAGCAGAGAGAAATCTCTAGCTTTGAAGGAAAAGTTGCCAAGGTGTATCCCCTGAGTAAAAAGAGAGACTCCAGGAAAGGGCACCTCAGGAACTGGTCAATGTGGGGTAAGCTGGTCAGCAGGTAGGCCATGGCAGTTTCCAGTGACATCATCAGTAGTCACTTCCCTGGACAATCTCTTGTATCCAGGAGAACCCTAGAAGCTTCTGTGATGTCACCAGTGTTGTGGTGACACCAACTGCCTGTGGGGTATTCCTTCAGAGCCTCTGGGTTTACAAGCAGTCATGTTGTCCATGCTGCTCAGGCTGTTTCATAGGGACAATACAATACAACCAGAGACCAGACCTAGGCAGAAGGCATTCTGTAAAGCAGGAAGAAGGAGATGGCCCTGGGGAAGACACAGTGAGTCCAGGGCAGTGCATGGGGAAGCTTCCTGGAGGAGGGGCGCTTGAGCAGGTCCTTACAGGAGAAGGGCTTAGCATCTGGAGCCTCAACATTTCTCAATGGCAGACCCAGAGTCCAGAATTTCTGATGATTTCTTTCACAGAAATCCAGGAATTGACAAGCCTTCAGTTGCTTTGCTGAGAGATCTGAATTTCCTGCTGAGTGGCAAAGGATGCCAGGAGAAAGTTCTGTGAGAATAACAAAGCCTTGCTCTCAGGATAGAGTGCTGAAGCATTTCATCCTCAATAGATTCCTGTAGGTTACATGAATATGTGATGCCAAGAACAGAGAGGGATAATCCCCTTGTCAAGTATCAAGGTCTCAGTGACTTTGGTTTGGAACACACATGATGTGGGCTGAATTACAGTCTGGGATAAGTGTAGTAGTGTGTGGTTTCTCATCATGCATTTAAGAAGCAAGGATAGGTGTTGGCTTGTGGGAGATGTTTGGTGCTGGTGTTTATGGTCAATTTTTTTTTTGTGCTAAGCAATACAGACTACATCTTCAGATATAAACTGACAATGCCCTCAATTTCTTCTTGACTGGGAAAGCTTAAGCACTTCAGGGTTAGTGGGACTGCAGTAGGGACTGAGCCCTATGTTTAGTGATGGTGGTTGGGAGCAGGGACATAGGTGAGGAGTCCAGCTTGAAGATAGCTTTCCTGCTCTTTCAGGAATTCACTGTGTCTCTAGAATTCCCTCTTCCTCAGGCTTCTCTGTGGGAGTAAGTATGGTTTCTCCTTTTCCTGTCATATTTTCCCTACAAGTTTCCTTGTGTTTCTCTACCTGAAGGGTCTGTTGGGAAAGAGTCCTCCCAAGCCTACACCATCAGTGAGCAGGAGCAGAGAATGAAGAGGTTGGAGAAGCTCAAAAGGGACCTCGAAAGAATGAGTAATGAGAGAGATGAACTCCGGGGAATCCTGGCACATTATAATGTCAAAGATTTGAACAACAGGTAATCATTATGCCCAGTTCTCAGTTGACTATCTTGGGCCCTCTCTGTTGACCCTAGATTTCAACATATCACAGGAGGCTACAACTCCAGGCTGTCCTCATGTCAAAATGTATTTTGCTATTGGATATTCAACACAGAACTTGAAGTTCAGACAGGAGTGACATGGGGTCACAAGCTCTTTTGATTCCTCCAAAAGAAAACTATAGCCTGTGGCATGAATCATTCAGGAAATAGCAGTATTAGTGTGTGAGCTCTTATCATGCATTTTAAGATGCCTGGACTGGTATTGCTTTGTGGGAGATGCTAGCTGCTGTGTGTTTATGGTGAATTATTTTTGTAATTTTCTGGAGCTTCTTTGGGTCCATTTAGTCCTGTTAACAACTGGGAGGACCTGGTTCTATATGCTGCCCCTCAGTGTGAGTGGATTTCTGGTAAGTCATCACTGCTTTTTTCTAATACTGTTCATTTTACACTGAGATAATGTCACATCACTGTATGTACTTGACATTGTGATAGTCTATGTGTGTATGTGTGTGTGTGTGTGTGTGTGTGTATGTGTGTGTATTTATGTCTGTGTGTGTGTATTCCACTTATGATCCAGGGAGTCTGTGTAGTGTGATGGGGCTGGAGACTTTACCTGACTGACTTTTTAGGTAATGATAGTGATGAGGCCATGGAGGGTCACTTGTAGCATCACAGCACATGATCTCTGTGTGCACCTCTGATGGGCATTAGAAAATCCGGATATAGGCAGTAAAACCTTTTCCCTGTAAATACTGAAGTGTGGAATTTATGTAGTGATAGAACCAAAGATTGAGAAAACCTTGTCTACAAGGTGAAAAAGTGTCATCACAGGATTAATTTGGACTCAGAACTGTGAGTTCTGAGTAGGCTCCTCGAAAGTTCTTGGAGACCTAATCTATTCCTTCAAGACCCCTCATGGAGCCAAAGCAGGTCAGCTCCCATTTTTTAGTTCCCTAGCTCTACTGTGCCCAGATCAAGTGTAACAAGTTTAATAAGCACCAAGAGGACCCAGTACAAAGGCATTAGGTTGTGGTATATATGGGCTTGGGTAGTTCACGATTCAACTTGAATTGATGTAATCCTTGAATCCTTAGTTCAGGGATTATTTGCTCCTTGGGCCACACCCTTCCACAGGTTCAACTTTGAGATTATCATGCTGGAGATGCAACATGACCAGGTGACTCGCGATCTCAAAAACATTCCAAAGCAGATCAGTGAGGCCTTGTATAAGTGCCAGGAGTTGACTAAAAATAATCAACTTTACAGGTGAGTGACTAACACTGTTGTTTCCCCAGCACTAGGCACAGAATGTGTCTGCCCATCATTTTCTTTAAAACAATGTGAGGACTCTGGTTCTATACTGTTTGCCTCTCAACAGGAAGCTTCCTCCCTCAAAGAAAGGCTCTGAGATTGTGATCTCTTGAAATCATTTTGATCAAGTGTGATGAGTCTGTGAGCCCCTCCAATCATTGTCCTTCCCAAGTCAGTATCCTCTAAATAGAAAAGGTGTGCACCTTGATGGAGACATCAATCAACCTTGAGTCTCTGGGGCACTGAAAACACATTTACAGATCTGGTTTGCATGAGACACATAGAATGATGTGTACCTGTTGGGTCTTCTCTCTTCTCCTAGAGAAGCTTTGACCTGTCTCTACCTAGAGGTGGTTCTCTAATACCAAAGACATATATGCAATCATGGGTCCCATGTCCTCTTCTGGGAGATACATGAGTCCCTGTTGGTGTCAGGGATTTCAGAAGTACCTTGAGTCTTTTGGAATGTTGCTTTCTTCTGGATTTGACTTTCCTATATATGAGGTCCCATGGCTACTCTGGTCTGTAGTCTGTTGCTGTCTGGGAATCAGGGCCCATGATGAGAAGGGATGGTAATTGGAGAAGTGGGAGGAAGATGGATGGTGCCTGGGAATAATCACCATTTCTTCTTTGTGGTTCAGCATCAGGAACTGTCACCTCCTGACCGAGTCTCTTCATATGAAGAGTGAAGTAAAAATGCTCTGGAATGAAAACAGGCAGCTGCTTAAGGAGCAGATTACACTGGAAGTGTGTTCTAAGGAAACAAGGAGGCTATGTGTGGAGGCCAGCATGAAGATCTATGACAAATTTTCCAAGCATATCCAACAGGTAAGATGCATGGAGGATGCTTAGGAGCAGGTTGCCCTCATGTCTAACCATAAACAATGTCAAGCCCAGATAACCATCCTCCACCTTGTCCAGGCACTCTCCTAATTCTTATCCAGTTGTTCTGTGATCATTTACAAGACTTTCTGTGGAGTTAGGCTCTCTCAAAAACTGGACGATTAGCAAGCACACCTTCCTGATCAACTACAAGCTGAATTTCATTAAGATAGATGGGGTGAACACACATTACACACCTACATGCCATTGTACTAGAGGGGTTCTATGTGGCTGCCTCCTTTGCAGTAGCACAGAACATTGAGTGAGGAAGTCAGGGCCTGTAGCTCGTTTGCTTTGGACCCATGGCTCCAGCTGCATATGTAGGGGAGGATGACCTTTTCAGACGTATGTAGGAGAGGAGGTCCTTGGTCCAATGAAGGCTAGATGCCCCAGTGTAGGGGGGAATTCAAGTGCATGTAGCTGTATGGCAGGCTCAGTGGTGGTACATCCTCATTGAAGGAGGAGGAGGGGGATGGGATAGGGGGTTTCTGGGTGGGGAAGATGAAGAATGGGGATAAAGTCTGAAATGTAATAAAATATCTAACAAAAATTATTTAAGAAAAAAAGGTGGGGGGAGAGGTCTTATATCTTTTCTCTTCCTCAACCCTGCATTGCAAGATGGTCTCCTAACTGAGCCTAGACCTTGGTTCATACTGACAGAGCCTGACAGATAGCTTACCCATCAGTCCTGGTTTCTGTCATTGTTGCTAGAGTTCTTTCCTGTAGCTTGTATTCAGGAGCTGACTGGATGAACAGGGATGTTTGAAAGACTTCTCTCAGGCTGAGGGTTGGGGTGAGAGATGTGAGGCTTCAAGAAAAAGATTTCTCAAACTCTCTCAACCTAGTCTGCAGAAGTTACTAATTTTTTTTAGTCCACACGGGATGGATTACAGAGTCCTGGGTCTCACATGTAACATCATATATTTACAGTCTACATTCAGTGGTTCCTCCTGCATTTTGGTCTCCTTACTGTTTCCTGCTAACTTATGATTTCTGGTATGTGTGTTTGGGGAGGGGGGAGTCATATGCATGTCTGTGACAATATGTATATAGATGTGCCTGTTGAGAGGCCAGTTAATTCCATGTGGTTTTGATCAGGCTTTCTGTTTTGGTTAAGCTGTCTGACCAGCATCTTTGAATCTTCTGTCACCTCCCAGGCAGAGCTCCTCCAATTGCTTTGTCTCAAGTAACTGCTACAAGGTTTCATAACTCACAGAGAGGAAGAACATGTTTATATGTTTCATTGTTTTTATTTTTCTTGTTGCTGTTGTAAGAAAACAATTTCTTAACTTAGAAGAAGCTAATGCTGTCTGCTCCACGTGTCAGATACACAACTTGGACACTGTGCCTTCTTGTGAACTTTCTTGTCATTTTGGTTGAAATCAACAGGGAAAGGAGGAGGGTGTTTGTTTGCCAGGATGGGTCTTACCCAAGACACCTAGGCTCACATAACCCACAGTTGAGTTAATCAACCCTTTATCAAACAAACAGAACCCATGTTGCCAACACTTAAAAGTCAATAATTTCACATTTAGCCCAGCCCACCCTTCTGAAATCTTACCATGTGACTTCAGTTTCTACTTCCCAGTCCTTCCTTCATTCATTACAATTTCCTAGCCTGGGTTTGGAGGCCCACCCATGTAAGGAACAACCACAAAGCAGACATGTAACTCCTGTAACCACAGCAGGATATGGGGCACAAAGGGGTGCTCAGCAACAGCTGGGTGCACACATGAGACAAAAGGTGGCCCCAAGGTGGTCCTATTCAAAGGAAACTTATGGACATGAACACCAGGCTCTTGTTCTAAGATGGGAATGTGGGGCTCACCACATTGTCAGTGTCAGTTCACTTTGCATCAAGGAAATATGAAACAGAGCAGCAGGTCATCCTGCTGCTACACCTAGCTCAATAGAACAAAAGGAGACAAATAGTGGTGTAAAGTCTGATTGTCAATCATTGGTAGTGGGAAATCTATTTATCACTATTGAAACTGGTTATAGAGGGAAATCTATTTACCCATATTGAAATCATTTATAAGAAAAAAAGCACTTTAGTACATGGAGGTGAGTAGAAGGCTGCTGTGTCAAATCCATGGGCCTGAGAGTCAACAAGGCTGGCTAAGGGTCTGTGTCCACCTCTCTGCTCTTGGTGGATAGTGACTGCCTGCTGGAAGGTCAGGTGGCTCATTGCATCTTCTCAGCATCCTAGTTTGTTTTCCTCATTACCTCCTACCATTTTTTCCAGCTTTGCCTAAGCTTGACTCAGTTATCTTTGGCCATGGAGTTTGTCCTGGGTATAACTCTGTGAAACACTGAGTTGCTTAGTGTTGCATCTGCATCAAGCAGAAGGCCCATACCTATGATGAGGTGGTAGAACAGGGCTGCCTCAGACAGCCCCTTAGGCTCCTGGTAGTCTAAAGCACTCACCCTGTGTTCTGTCTGTAGCACTCTGTAAAGGCTGTCATTAAAAAATGATCTCCTTTGAGTTAAAATCATTTTCAAGTAGAGCTAGAGTAAATGAGGAACTTCAGACATGGCTGATGATATAAAATGGGGCAGCCCTGTGAAAAGCCATGTCCAACTCTTCAGAAACTGTATAGTTTCTGTAGTCCCCATTGACCTACCGACTCCAGAACAAGATGTAGGTGTCCACAGAGAAGTTAGGGCAAATCATGGTTGTAGTGGTACTCCACAGAGCTGCCCTGAAGTAGAAACTATCCAGATGTTCTTCAGTCAAGGAGTGAACAAGTATACTGTAGTCCAGCCCTTCCATGAACTATTGCCTAGGGTGATCATACATACCACCTTTTGGTCTTGAAGTACTCAGACTTATTTTCCACAAAATATCCCTGACAGAATCTCCTTATGTGAAAAAAAGTCTCACTTTGCATCCTGGTTACAGAGATTTCCTAGTCGTCTGGGCTCATAGCTTTGGTTACAAAGCCACACAGGCTGTGGAAAATGGAGGGTCTGTTGGAAGATGCTGCTAACTTTAGAGTCCCGGAGAAACAGTGAGCAAGATGAAGGAACTGGCTTGTCCTCCCTGATCCCATATGCCTTTGCTGGGAACCAAGCCTACTGTGCACAGCCTTAGGAACTTCCTAAGCAGGCTTGCATACCAGGCCAAAACTCCATATTTCCATCCTTTGTTTATTATGAGATAGCATTTATTTTATTGAGCTGTCTATAGGCTATGACTACTATGTTCATGTCCCATTCAAGGTTTTCTTTTCTTTTTTCTTTTTTTTTTAATTTACTCAGATTATGTTTGTGAGTACACTGTCTCTCTCATCAGACACACCAGAAGAGGGCATCTGATTTTACTAAGATGGTTTGTAGGCTACCTTGAGGTTTTGGGGAATTCTACTGAAGACTTTCAGAAGACAAATCAGTGCTCTAATGGCTGAGATATCTTTCCAGGATTTTGTCAATTCAAGGGTTTATTTCTTATGGCTTTATAGTGTCCTGGATGATCTCTTATATTAACATGATCAGGGAAAGTCAAAATGTTTCTGCAACTGTATGTATGAACATGTGCTTGTGTGTTCAGGAATGTGTGTGTCTGTTTTTGGGTATGATTCTGTGTATGTCTATGTATGTGTTGGGTTGGTTTGTTTGTGTGTGTGTGTGTGTGTGTGTGTGTGTGTGTGTGTGTGTGTGTCCATTGCTGTGGTCAAACAATGCAGGATCATTTTTCTGTCTCTGAGGTATGAGGTACTAGGATGGGATAGCAGGAGCCAAGAAGATTTCCTGTACCTGTATAACTGTATTTTTGGGTCTCAGGCCTTCCACATGATTCTCTGCCTCAGTCACCTAGGAGCAGCTCAGAATATTGTTCTGATCTAGTTTAAAAGAAATCCTGTCCATGATCATTCTTGTGATCCACAGAGTTTGTGTCGATTGTGTACTCTTTCTTCCCTTCTGATCTCTCTGGTATGACCTGAGCCTATTGTCCCTTAAGTCACCCCACAAATAATACTACAGTACCTATAAACATAGCAGGGGTATCCTTTGTCCTTCATGAATATTTGTTTTAAAGTTCAAGGCTTTCCCTTGGGAAGATTTGCATGCAGCACACTCTTGCTGATTATAGTATCTCTTCAGTGAGCATGGATTTCCTGTGAGATGGTTTCTCTGGGGATTCACAGATGGAGGGGTTCACAAGTAGAACCAGGCAGGTTCCTGCACTGCAGATATAATAAGAGCCTTCACTTCAATGGTGGCTAGGTTCCCCAGAAGGCCTCTGTATTGTGTTTGATTCAGACATTGCTACACAGTTATTTTTCAGTATAATATATATGGACCATTGGAGAAATGTGGTGTTTTATTTTAACTCCAGCACAGTGTGTAGTTCACTGTTCACTTTGAAGACATTTTTTAAATCTGAGAAAAATCCCAGGCCCAGGTGCTCTGTGGCTCTTCTCCTTTGGGGATACAGGGAATCATCTTAGGCTGAAAGGTCATACTGGATTTTCCTGTTCAATAAAGCTGGTGTTTGCTGGATAGCTGACATGGCAGGTCCTCAACAGGCCTTTGTCTCTTCCTCCCCTAGGTCTGAAATACTCCTCCTGAAGCTCAAACAGGCAGACCAGGTCAAGATTTCCCTCAGACACAACTCTTCACAAGGAGTGCACATGTTGAAGAGATTATTACCATCGTTGGCAGCCTTTGGATAATATGTCCAAGGCCAGTAACAGGCTGTATGTCTGTTCTGTAAAATCTGCAGCTAAAGAATGCTTCTTAGTTTAATTATAATGTTTTGGATTTGGTTAGAATTTTGATTGTTTTGAGTATATGGTTTCTTTGTTTTCATTTGTAGTTTTGTTGTTTTTTTATTTTTTTGTTATGTTACTAATTTGTTGTTTTACTAATTTTATATACTATATATATTGAATCCCCCCACTTTAAGTTGGTATTCAATAAATTTAATGTATTTTCGTGGATAAAAATGTAATCACTAATTTTTCCCTCATGAGACCTTCTGTATTCACATGTTTTTCACTGTCCTATAACACTGTAAGTATCAGGCAGGAATGGACATCTTCAATTAGCATGTGGCTTTGGCTTCATTATTAGTTCCCACCCAGTCACAGCTACACAGAAAATTGTGCTTTGGATATGGATAGTGTGTCAAAGTCTGTGGATCTCAACTTCATGATAAAAAATGTATCCATGCTGTATCTTTGTTGTTATAAATTTAGCTATTTAAAAATGTACTACTATGTGGATGTTTAAGTTGAACAAAGTATAAACACAAATGTATTTCTCTAATACATCCCAAGAAATAAAAATATTCAATAAAGGAGTATAAAAGAAATCAGTAAACATGGAGCTGTATGCCTCTTGTTTTCTTGAAATATAGCATCACTTATGAATCACCAACAGAGATAATGAATTTCAAGACCCTTTTGGAGATGTTGATTATTTTTTTCCAGGTTTTATTTTTTTATCCTTTGTTTTTTTATTGTTGTTCTAATGATAATGATGGTTTCTTTTTCTTTTGGCTCTTGGTCTGGACAATGTATTTGATGCTTTTATAAAAAAAATTTTTTTATAAAGAAATTTTGGAGGCATTGTTTCTGTTTTTGAGTTCTTTTATATGTATGGGTGTTTTTCCTGCTGTAGGTTTTTGCACTACATGCTTGCAAGTCCCCACAGGCCAGGCCAGAAGAGGTCAGTGGATTCCACCTGGAACTGAAGTGACAGGGGATTGTTAATCATTGCTCTTTAGGTCCTCTGAGAAACAAATTCTCAAGCGGATAAGCCATCTGTCAAACCACTGCCTGGACTTTTGTCCTTCCTTGAGTGGTGTATTATCATGCCCAACCAAAGAGAGAAGATTCTCGAGACCTGTAGGGTCACATTCTTGAGGTAGGCATGCTCAGAGTTTAAACTTTGAGCCCTCCATGTAGGGCATTAGAGTGGCTTCCTGATCTCTTATTGTCAGGGTTGGAGTTGATCTCTCATGTCTCACTTCCTGCATGACAATGCAGATTGGGTTTATCAGATGAACTGCAGAATTGAGAACTCTCCTAAAGGTGGTAAATAAATCATGTTGAAGTACCATCAAATCAGTGTTTAGAGTAAGCTTCATACAAACCCAGGGGATGGTGCCTCCTCTCTTATACACTTCATTAGCACACCACATCACCCCCAACTTAGACCATTTACAAACATCCTTGTGGTTCAGATTAACCACATACTCTCTATCATTATTCTCTCCAGTGGAATTCACGACTGCATGGTAAATAATTTGTAGTGTCCTTAGGTTCTGTTTTCCACCAAGATTCAGCAAATGTTGATTAATCTGAGAAGTTGAATTTGTCTTTCACATTGATATTTTGGCCATCTGAGGCTCATGTATGAATCTCATCAGCTGCAGGTACAACACTGGTTGAAAGCTCAGGTCGTTCTCCCTGAAGGTCATGTTTGTTGTTTTTAACCGGTTGTACTGTCACGAGATTCACAAGTGAATCCCATAGATGATTCCTTTATTCTTAGCTGGATCTCATCAGAATTTCTGGGTCTGGGAGGCACCAACTTTGCCCTGAATGTAGTACATCATGCTGCTTCTGGATACTTTTGGAATGGTGTCTGCTGTGCACATGCCTTTAAGCTGATTTCACATTATCTCACAATACTCAATATAGCCCATGAGTGTCAGGGAGTTACCTGAAATTTCCCAGCCAAATAATTGTTTGTTCCTACAGGGTTTATCATTGAATATACTTTATTGACCTAAGGGATGCTTTTTGATAATTTATTGATAATTTATTTCTTCTGGCATAATATATAAAGCATTTGCTAGCTGCTCTGTGAGGAAGGATTATATCTTCTGCAGGGTATTCCTGTAAATATGTTGACCATTGTGTGATTTGTCAGCCAATACTTTCATGTCTGTGTGCTAATTCAAGTTCCAAAATTTCCATTGGATTACCTTTTGTCCAAAGAGGTCAAATGTGAGTCTGAAGTACTCTCTAAATACTTTCCAGGACCAGTCAATGCCAATGACTCTAGCTTTAGCATCCTAGTAATGGGTAAATAGAAACAGGCAGCCATTAGCTGTAAATGATAGTAGTGCTGACTAGGGTAGCTTCAGATACTAATGGGGTCTGCTGCCAAAGGCAACCAGTGATAAAACATGTTACTCAACAGACTTTTTTCCTGAGGTCAGAAAATCTAATTTACTGGTAATAACACTCTGTGACAAGTGCATAATCTATGATGTTTTTTAACTCCTTGGGGCAAGTGAAAAAAGGAAATAGAGAAAATTCATATATATGCACAAATACACACATACACACTCGCACACACACACTGAATGAATGAATGAATGAATGAAGCAAATACATACAAATATACATGCATGGATACACATGCACACACACACACACACACACACACACACACACACATGTATACAGACCTACAGATAGACATGTCTATATTCACACACTGAAATATTAGAGCAAAGCTCCAAAAGCAGGTTCCAAGTATTCCACACATGTATACATATATCAGTAAACACAACTGGTGGAGAGTAGAAACAATGTTCTAATTCCCTTTAACACAACCTTTACATGGACACACATGTCTATATTCACACACTGAAATATTAAAGCAAAGCTCCAAAAGCAGGTTCCAAGTATTCCACACATGTATACATATATCAGTAAACACAACTGGTGGAGAGTAGGAACAATGTTCTAATTCCCTTTAACACAACCTTTACATGGACACACATAGTTGATGGATGGAAGACACAGTTCTCCAGCCACACCACACCATGCTTTATGCTTTCATCCATCATTTATATATCCCAGCAAACTCTTTCAAGCAGTATACAATTAAATGTGAATATGTTTCAGTTTCCTTCCAATAAATGATTATGATAAAAAACAATGTGTTAATACATCATTAGCATTAAAGGAAATAACATTATGTATTAAGGTTAAAAAAACGAAGTTATTCTTATAAACCCACGTACATCCATAACCAAGCAACTTATTATAGAGTACCAAAATGTAAGCAAGAATGGTAAGTTTCTCAGCTAGTTTCCCTTACTGGAAGGGAGCAATTGGCATTTATAAAGAAAGAAGTAACTGTTTTATTATTTATCTTTAAAAGTAATCTTGTAAAATTCTTAAAAGAATCACAAACCTAAACATTTATATAATAATCAATCATATCTACTTTAAATCCTCAAAATGCATATCTACTCATTAGCAGTTCTTAGTAAACCATATCAGGAAGCTGAAATCAAAATAAGGGTATAAGTAATCAATTAACCCACTTCCACCCTCAGTGAGGGACCTGTAAGCCAGTGCTACCATGGTTTTGTTCTCTGAACACAGAAAGGTCCAGAGCTTTAACTAATAACAGTACGGCTTTGTGATCTTCATAGTGTTCCCTAAGGTTTTTTACATTAGAGCCAGTAGTAAAAAACATGGCTACAGACCTTCACTAAAGACTTTACTGTTCCAAAGGTTTTCTAAGTGTGGTGGTCATTGTTGACAATCTACATTTTCTTTAGGGTGGGGACTGAATCATGATGTGCTCCACCAGCAATGTCTGATAGAAATCAAGCATTAATATTGTGAATGCCAGAGACACTGTCAGGTGGGGGACAGGAAGCATCCCTAATGTTTTCAAATAACTCATAGATTAAGAGGGAATGTAAGGGCAGGAAGCAGAGCAGTACTTCATAACAGCATACTGTCCTCAGGACACAGAGTCTTCATGGCCATGCCACACCAATCCTACCCCTGTGGCTGTGGTAACCCATGGGCTGCATTCCATAAGTTTTAAGTCTTTTATCCTTCCTCCTTCATGGTTCTTGGCAAGTCACTTCACACAAGCTGTGAAACTGGAGAATCTCCAGTTGTTTGCCTTTGGCAGAGCAAACGACTAATCCAATTAGAGAGGAACTGTCCTCACCTCTAACCTACATTATCTTCAGCAACACTTGTGAATAATATGGGAAACACTTCAACACAGATCAGAAGAGATAATATGATGCTACTGGTGTTTACTCTGTCAGGGTAGCATCATGATAGCATCACAGTATACCATGCTGGATTATCCACAACAGATGCACAGCTGAGAACCATGCAAATGATAAAAAAACCCCAAAGTTTAAAAATACCAGGGACCTAATTGGCTTTACCCCTCCTCCCAGCCTGAGCTCTTAAGTTCATTTGGAAGACATTGAAGGGATGCTGCAGTTCTACTGCCAAGTCTTTTGAGTAGGTGACCAACTCCTTCAGCTTCAGCAAGAACTATAGGCATTCCTCAAGTCTTTCCTGCTCTTGTTCAATAGATAATTGTGATTTGGTGGAGGGTTATAAGCATTTGTGTGTTTTTGTGTGCACATACACACATGTGCACAGATACATACACACTCATGAATATACACACACAAGTACATGTGTGAACACATGCAAGCACTCTGTCACCTGTTTAGTTTCCCAATTAATGCAAATGCAAGTGGCAATAACCTGTACTACTGTAGAAAAGAAAGTTAACTTCTGTTGCATGGAGAAAGAACATAGTGTGCAGAGAGACAAAGAACTCTGGCAAAGTGCACAGATAAGGTGACGCTTGGAAGTCCTTGTTCTTGTAGCAAAGCCCACTTAGTAAGTTCTCCAGGCTGTATAGTAAAGGCTTGGTTCCCCAGAAAGACCCAGCCCCTTGCTCTCACCCACTGCTTACCTTTTGCTGTAAGATAAACATTTTTCTCCAAAACGAGCTCTCTTAACCATGGAATGCCTTACTTCATGCACAAAGCAATGATGTCAGGAAACTAGAAAATCTTCATACAAAATCTTTAATTCCTATAAGGTGATTGTATCAGGGATTTGATTGGCTAACAGAAGGCTGATGATCTCATGGCCAAATGATGTATGATTTCATACCACAATATATCACATGGAAGGGCTGGACCACACTGTACATTTTCATTCTTTGACTGATGAACATTTAGATAGTCTCAATTTGGGGCTGCTCTAAGGAATAATGTTAAAACCCCAATGTCCTCTAGTTTTTCTGTGGACAGCCAATTCACATTCTGGAATCACTGGGTAACCCAGAGACTGCAGTTCAACTTTCTGAAGAATTGTACATGACTTCTGGCAGGGCTCTATCATGCACTGCCAACAGCAATATCTGAAGGGTCCTCATCTCCCCCAAATTTCCAGGAAGTCAATTTTAACACAGTGTGAACAAGTTTGGGATAAAAGGAGCTACTGAGTGCTACAGAAACAGAGCTGCAGAGTATCATGAGCATAAGTGGGCTGCACTGCACTGAAACAGACCTGTTCTCACACCTCACCATGGCTGTGGGAATTCTGCTTCTGTTGGAAGCAGCTGCAAGCACACTGCTTTTCAGAATATCTCAAAGAACAAAATCCAGGCCAAGTTCCACAACCAAGGATAACTGAGCCAGTGTTAGCAAAGGTGGAAAGAAAATGCTAGCTAGCATTGATGATGAGAAGAAAACAGGCTGTAGGGGAGAAACAGTAAACCCCTGACCTTCCAGTGAGCTGTTACCATTCACCCTGGACAGAGAAGGGACACAAATGCCCAGCCAGCCTTTCTGTCTCCCTGGCACCTTGATTTGCCACAGCAGCCTACTAAACTTCATGTACCCCATTCCTTTGGTTTCCACCAAATGATTTTATTGTGGATGAATAGTTTTTTGCCTCTATAAACTCTGAGAACTTTTATATTTACAACTACAGACATTTTGCTCCTTTGTTCCAAGATGGACATGCAAAAAGTTGGGAGGCTTCATGCAATGTTTGATGGATACAGAGTGGTAAGAACCTGAGTGACCATAGCACTTTCTTATCTATGTTGGGTGCAATCTTTTTAAAGATGTTCCTTCCATGAGCAAGTGACCATACACCACGCCTTCACATATGCTCAGCATGAGTACAGATGTTCAACCATACCTAGGTAAGCACATATATATGAATGTATGTGTGCTAATAAACACAGACAATATTGTACAGAGGTCTACACACATGGCCATATGTGCACATGCAGATATACACATACATTTACAAACATACAGACACACACACTGCGAGGCTCATATCCATACTCATACACTCACATGAATACATAAAATCACACCACAAATACAAGCACAAACAAACACACACACAAAGAAAAAACACTTGCACACACACACACAAACACAGAAACACACACATACACACACAAATGCAGACACATACATCCCTTCATTACCCAGAGAGGCAAAAGAGAAGACTGGTTTGTTTCAGCAATCTTTCAGCTTCAGGAAGAGTTATTGGGTTTTCCATGCTGTCTACAAGGTTCTTAGATTCAGCCAGGCTCTCCTGCCCTGGCTGACACATTATTTCCCCTTTCAAAACTTTTTGATCTTGAGATATGTAATTCTAAATGGAAGTTACAATCTCTGCACAGCAAAGCTGGACCATGCAACTGTAATCATTCATGAACATCTCCTAACAAAACCTCTAGCTAACTTCAAGTTGATCCATCATAATCTGCTCACAAAACCTGCCACAGATGAGTTTGATTTGAACAGAAGGAAAGAAATGTGACCCACAGTCATTATCCAGCATCTTTGAATGGATTGCATTGTAAAAAATATGAAAAGAGCACCCAGGTCAGTCAGTAGGTGACTAGGAAGTCCGAAAACAGTGATCAAATTGTACTACAAAATCCTGTAATCAACAACACTGGAAAATATGGATGGGATGGACCTAAACCTCACAAAGATCCAACCAAGCAAGAGAACTTCAGACCAATTTCACTTATGAATATCGATGCAAACATATTCAATAAAATTCTTGCAAGCAAATTCCAAAAACACATCAAAACAACTTGATCCATCAAGATCAAGTAGGCTTCATACCAGAGATGCAGGGATGGTTCAATATATGGAAATCCATCAATATAATCCTTTTTAAACAAACTCAAAGAATAAAAATCACATGATCATTTCATTAGATGCTGAGAAAGCATGTGACAAAGCCAAAACTCCTTCATGATAAAAGTCTTGGAAAAATCAGGAATCAAGGCCCATACCTAAACCGACTAAAAGCACTATACAGCAAACCAGTAGCCAACATTAAACTACATGAAGAGAACCTTGAAGCAATACCACTAAAATCAGAGAGTTGACAAAGCTGCCCTCTCTTCCTACCTATTCAATATAGTACACAAGTCCTGAACAGAACACCACTGGTAATGTACTAAGATCAAGAATTGAAAAATGAGACCTCATAAAATTGCAAAACTTCTGTAAGCCAAAGGACACTGTTAATAGGAAAAAATGCAACGAACTGATGGGGAAAAGATCTTTGCTAGCTCAACATTTGAAAAGAAGGCTAATATCCAATAAATACAAGGAACTCAAGAAGCTAGAATCAAGAACCAAATAACCATATTAATAAATGGGGTACAGAGTTAAACAAAGAATTCTCAACTGAGGAATACCAGATGACTGAGAACCACAAAAGAATGTCAAATGTCCTTAGTCCTCAGGGAATTGCTAATTGAAACAACCCGCAGATTCCACCTCAAACCAGTCAAAATGGCTAAGATCAAAAACTTAGGTAATAGCAGATGCTGGCAAGGATGTAGAGAAAGAGGAACATTCCTCCATTTTTGGTGAGTTTATAAGCAGCTACAACAACCCTGGAAATCAGTGTGGCAGTTCCTCTGGAAAATTGGACATAGTAGTACCTGAGGATCCATCTTTACCACTACTGGGCATATAGCAAAAAGATGCTCCAACACAGAAGAAGGACACAGGCTCCACTGTGGTCATAGCAGCCTTATTTATAAAATCCAGAATCTGGAAAGAACCCAGATGCCCTTCAAAGAGTAATGGATAATGAAAATGTGGTACATTGATACAATGAAGTACTACTCAGCTATTAAAAACAATGACTTCATGAAATTCTTGGAACTAGATAATACCATGCTGAGCAAGGTGACCCAGTCACAAAGGAACACACATGGTATTCACACACTGATCAATGGATATTATCCCCAAATCTCAGAACACCCAATATATAATTTGAATACCAGATGAAGCTCAAGAAGAAGGAAAACCAAAATGTGGATATTTTGGTCCTTCTTAGAAGGGGTAACAAAATACTTATGAAGGAGAGACAGAGAAATATTGTGGAGCGGAGACTGAAGAAAAGGCCATCCAGGAACTGCCCCACCTGAGGATTCATCCCACATACAGTTCCCCACCCAGACACTATTGTTGATGCCAAGAACACTTTCTAACAGGAGTCTGATATAGCTGTCTCCTGAGAGGATCTGCCAGAGCCTGACAAATACAGAGGAGGATACTTGCAGCCAACCATTGCACTGAGAATGGGGTCACAAATGGAGGTGTTAGGGAAAGTACCCAGGCAACTGAAGGGTATTGCAGCCCCATTGCAGAGGCAAAAATATAAACCAACCAGAAGCCATAGCTCCCAGACACTAAACCACAAACCTGTGTACACATGGAGGGAGCCATGACTCCAGCTGCATATGTAGCAGAGGATGGCCTTGTAGAACACCAATGGGAGCACAGGTCCTTGGTCCTGTGAAAGCTCAATGCCCCATTGGAGGGGAATAACAGTATGGTAAGTAGAAATGAGTGGGTGGGTGGGTGGAGGGGACACACACTTAAAAGCAGGGTATGGGAAAATGGTATAGGGGGCGTTCAGAGGGAAATCCAGGAAAAAGGATAGCATGTGAAATGTAAATAAATGATCAAATTTAAAATAACAGAAGAGAAGACATCATTGATGTTATTACAGAAACTTGTGGCACAGACTCATGAAAACTTCTTAAAGAACTATTCTGTTCTGTGAGGTCCAATGTGAGATCACTTGAATGTCAGCTACCTCCATCTGTTCCCCATCTATTCTCTGCTGTTCCTTGCCCAGCATTATAAGTTTAATATGGAGCAAGAGAACCCAGTTCAAAGTAGCAAGGGTATGGCATATACCAGGCTGGGGTAGTCCAGGATACAGCCTGAATTCATGTAATTCTTGAATCCTTAGTTCATGGAGATATTTTCACCTTGGTCCAAACCCTATGACGGGCTGAATATTAAATTCAGGATGCTTCATTTACAACATGAGAAGACAACGATGAACATGCAGAAAAGTACCAGCAGGATGTGTGATGCCATGGAGAATTGCAAGAAGCTGATTGAAGAGAACAATTCCTACAGGTGAGTCACTGACACAGTTGAGACCACACCACTAGGCAGGGGATGTTCTGCCCTTCTAAGACTTTCAACAAATGTCAGGGCTCTGATTCTATACTGTCTGCCTTTAACAGGAGGCCTGCCTCTAGGCAAGGGTCTTGGGTTTGTACCCTTTGAACTCAGTTGTCCTAGGTTTGAACAGTGTCTCAGACAATCCAATCATTATTCTTCCCAACTCAGGATTCTGTAGATAGAAAAAATTTGCACCATGATGGGAATATTAATCAAACCTCAGCCTCTAGAGCTCAGACAGGAAATGTATAGTTCTGGTTTCCATTAGACACATGGAAAGTTTGCATATATTTGAAACTCCTATCCACTCTCAGAGGGGATTTGTCCTCTAACTGCTGATGGTTTTCTAATACCACAGACATATAAGCACCCATGTGGACGATGGTCTCTTCCTTGAAGTACTTTGAGCCTTGTGGAATGTGGCTGGTCTCTGGATTTGACAGGCTTCTATTTGGTGTCGACAAGTAAACTGTGGCCCCTAGTCTGCAGCTGTCTGTGGATCAGGGTCCTTGCAGGGAGGATGGTACTTGGAGGAGTGTTGGGCAAATTGAAGTTGGCAGGAAATCATGGTTTTGGGTTGTTTGTTCACCAGCAGGCACTGCCGTCTGCTGAGTGAGTGTACTCAGGTGAAGCACAAAGTAAAGATGTAGTGGAACAAGAACAGAAAGCTACTGGGGGAGCAGTCTGAACTGAAAGTGCGCTGTGAGGAAACAATGTAGCTCTGTGCGGAGGCCAACAAGAAAATCTATGATCTTCTGCCAATCAGCAGCAGGTAGGATGTGGCATCAGGGTCCAACTGCCCTCATGTCTAACCAGAAACATGGACAAACCCATGTATCTGTCCACAGACTTATACTGCTACTCACCTATGTCTCATTTAATTCTTCACTTATTTAATCATTTACATTCTATGCAAGTAGCCTCTTTCATGAGGTTTGGTAAGCAAATGCTCCTGCTCTGCATGAATCTGCAGTTCATGAGGGAGATAGATTGATCACACTTCAAGCACCTACATGCCACTAAGTTACAGGAATGCCATGTGGTATACTCTCTTTACAGTAGCATGGATCTTACAAGGAGGAAATAAAGGGCCATTGCTCACTTGCTTTATAGGAATCTCAGGCAGGAAGCAATTTTCAAGGTTGAGAGACAAGGGAAAATGCCAAATGAATAGTTCTAATTATTGTCTTTGGAGGTCTTTGGTTCTTTTTCCTTTTCCTTGTATCCCAAGATGGTCAGTCACTTCTACACAATGTAGGTCTAGGGACACAATGACAGAGCCTGAATAGCAGCTTGTCAGTCATGTTTTTTGTGAGTGCTGCTGGTGAGTTCATTCCTGGCTCTTGAATTCTGAAGCTGGCTGCATGAATTGGAGTTTAGTGCTGTGAGCTGAAACCCTGACCAAGGTAATTCTTTCAAGGACATTTAATTGGGGGCTAGCTTAAAGGTTAGAGTCTTAGTATTTTATCATCAAGGCTGGGACATGGAAGCATCAAGGGAGGCATGATGTGGGAGTAGCTGACAGTTCTACATCTGCTTCTGAAGGCTGCAATTCGAATATTGACTTTCAGGTAGCTAAGAGGAGGGTCTTAAAGCCCACAACCACAGTGACACACTTACTCCATCAGGGCCACACCTTGTAATAGTGCAACTCCCTAGGAATATCATACAAAAACCATCACACCGGGATATGGGAAAGGGTTTTCACAAGCTGAGGGTTGCTGTGAGAGATTTGACGCTACAAGACAAAAACAATTACTCCAATCATATCAACCAAATCTGAACAAGAAATGTGCTTCCTAATCCTTCCTAAGTCACCAGAAAGGATGACTGAGAGGGTGGTGGTCTCACTTGGCACATTTGCATTGGACAGCCTAAATTCAATTGCTCCCCCTGCATGATGAATTCCACATTGCTTTCTGAAGGATTGCTATAACCAGCATCACTGTGAAGAAATAAAGGAAATCTTTCTATAATTCAACGAAAACAAAGACGCAGCATACCCAAAATTTTGGGACACAAGAAAAGCAGTGTTAAGGGGGAATTCACAGCACTGTGTGCTTTCATAATCTATCTGGAGTCATCTTCTCCCAGCAACTTAACAGCACACCTGAGGTCTCTAGTACAAAAAGAGGCAAACCTATCTAAGAGGAGTAGATAGCATGAAATACTCAAACTCAGAGCTGAAATCAACCACATAGAAACAAAGAGCTAGATACAAAGTGTCAACAAGAGCAAGAGCTGGTTCTTGGAGAAAATCAACAGGATAGATTAACTCTTAGCCACACTAAGTAAAGGGCACTGAGACAGTACCCAAGCTAACAAAATCTGAAATGAAAATGGAGACATAACAACAAAAACAAAAAATTAAAACTTCATTATGTCTTACTAGAAAAGCTTATACTCAACACATCTGGAAAATCTAGATGAAATGGATGGTTTTATAGACAGATACCACATACCCAATTAAATCAAGATAAGGTAAACTATCTAAACAGTCCAATAACCCCTATAGAAATAGAAGGAATCATAAATGACCTCCTAACAAAAACTTCCCAGCACAAATGAGGCCGTTGGTTCTCTAATCTGGAATGAGTCTGCACAAATCATCTTTGAGGCTTTGAAGACAGGTGATTTTGGTTCCAACACTAGCACTTCCAGAAACCTCCAAACGTTTTCATCTACAGGCCCATGAAACAAAAGCTACTGCAAAGGGTGTGGAACCACACATTTTAGGCCATGGAATCATAGTGTACTACACCTGTCCAAGCTATTGGACCATGTACTATCTGGCTTATCCACTTGTCTAAGAGCTGTGGTGGCTACCAGTATTCTAGTGAAAGAAGCAGAGAAGTTAACTCCGGGTTATCATCTTATACTTACATTCACCCCATGCAGTTGAGGCTCTTCTCAAAGGAACATGGGAACCCCGGCTGTTTAATGCACATGTGAAAAAGTAGCAGGTAGCAATTATGATTGGCAGTTCATTAAGATAGACAGGCTGAACACACATTACATACCCACATGCCATTATGTTACAGGGGTTCCTTTTGTGTGCGTCCTTGACTGGAGCACAGAGCTTTGAGTGATGTAGTCAGGGACTGCAGCTCATTTGCTTCGTAGGGGTCATGTGAGGTCACAGGTAGGAAGCATTTGTAATTCTTGGAGACCAGTGAAATTGCAAAATGAGTGGTTCTCATTGTCTTTTGGGGGTTGTGTGTTTTGTACATTTTCTCTCCCTTTTCCCCTGCATTGCAAAATGGTCTTTTAACCCAGCCTAGAACTTGGTTCACATTGACAGAGCCTGAGAAGCAGCTTGTCAGTCCTGTTTCATGTCAGTGTTGCTAGGGTTCTTTCCTGGAGCTTCTATCCAGGAGCTGACTGGATGAACAGGGATGTGTGAAGAAAGGCTTCTCTCTGGCTCAGGGTTAGTGGGAGAGATGTGAGGCTTCAAGAGAAAAATTTCTCCAACTCTCTCAACCTTGTGTGCAGAAGAAGTTGCTCACTAAGCATTTTTAGTCCCCAAGGGATGGATAGCAGACTCCTGGGTCTCACTTGAAACATCAGCTATTCTACATTCAATGGTTTCTCCAATCTTGAGGTCTTCTTATTGTTTCCTGCTCACTTATGATTTCTGGTGTGTCTTTGGAAGGGGCATATGCATGTCTGTGCCAATATGTATATTGGTGGGTGTGCTGAGAGGCCAATTAACTACATGTGGTTTTGCAGTCCTTCTGTGACACAGTTTCTTTAGCCCAGGTCTCTCACTGAATCTGAAACTTCCTGTTTTGGTTAAGCTGTCTGACCAGCATCTTTGAATCTTCTGTTACCTCCCAGCAGAGCTCCTGGTATTTTCTGGTCTCAAGTCACTGCTACAAAGGTAAGTAACTCATAGAGAGGAAGAACATGGTGGCTGTCTCCAGACTTTTACATATTTTATTGTTTTGGGTTTTGTTGTTGTAAAAAACAGTTTATTAACATGGATGAAGGCAATGCTGTCTATTCCAGGTGTCAGACACACAACTTGGCCCACTGTACTTTCTCATGAGCTTTCTTGTCATTAGGCTGAAATCCCTAGGGAGAGGGAGGAATGTGTTGGTGGCCCAGGATGGGTCTTATCCTGCAAACCTAGTCTCCATGTAACCCACAGATGAGCTTTCCAACCCAATAAACCTTTATTAAACAAACAGAACCCATGTTGCCAACACTTAAAAGTAAATAATTTAATATTTAGCCCAGCCCACCCTTCCCAAATCTTGCCATGTGACCTCAGATTCCCCTTCCTAGTCCTTCCCTCATTCATTACAACTTCCTAACCCTGGGTTTAGAGGCCCACCCATGTGCGGAACAACCATGAAGCAGACATGGTACTCTTGGAACCAGAGTGAGATATGGGGTATAAAAAGGTGCTCAACAACAGCTAGCTGCACACATGAGACCAACGTTGTCTCCAAGGATTTGGTGTCCTATTTAAACGACCCTTAGGAACCTGAGCACCAGCCTCTCATTCTCAAAAGGGAGTATGAGGCTCTTAGAGGGAAAACGGCAAGAGTCCAGAAACCCCAGAATCACATAGGATGGTTCCCTAGTCTGGTGGGAAAGCAATGGGTTTGGTTGACTGACCACTGAGGCCATCTCACCTGGGTTCTTATAACTGGCCATCTGCTGGTCTTAAGAATCCAGTGGCCTCAGAGAGCAAGCTTCATCCAGAATCTCCAGGTCCGGGTCCCTCCATGGCTCAGGGACTTTCACACAGCACTCTTCCTCTCACCTGCCTACCATATAGTGGCAGCAAGTGGAGCAGCTGCATCTCAAACACTCAGGTCAGGGGGACAGGCGCCCAGGCTGGAAGTGACCTTCCTGGCTGCTTCTTCATGGGCCTCTCCCTCTGCTCTACCTCCCAGGCCATCAATGCTACCCTATCACTGTAGGCAGAGGAGCTCCTGGTCCTGTGACCACCACCCCTTCCAGCACTATGGTATGGAGAGGTGTCTAAGGATGTCACTTTTGGAATTATGTAGGACCCAGGTCCTACTGCCTGCTCTATGGTGCCTCACTCAGAGAGGCTCCGGTCCAGCCCTCTCACAGGATAGAAAGCAAGGCTTCCATTTTACTGTTTTGTAATTAGAGTCTTTCAGAATAAAGACTAGAGATTGACGTCATTAATCTGTAGAAATCCCTCGTTTTGCTCTCTGAATTGATCCTCCAAAAATGCAAAGGACATTATTGGACTTGATTTACTCTTTTACAATAGAAAAGACTGTGAAGTGGTCTAGACTGTGTACAGCCCTTAAAGACGAACGTTGCTTTTACATAGATGAAGACAGGGATGGTTAAAAAGAACATGAGGGACAAAGATGAGAGCTGGTACAAGAATTGGTTTTCAACCCCTTCATGATTGTTAACCCTACTTCCTTTCATTTTAAGACCATTAGTTGGGATATTTTTACTTGTTCCTTTTGGTTTCTGGGCCTTACATAGGCTGACTAACTTTGTGAAACAAAAGGTAGATAATTTGATAGCAAAATCTATTCAGATACATTATCATAAGTTAGCTATGGAAGACCATGAGACACAGGACCAGGTTGTTGCACTATCCAGGGTATTCACTACTCAACCTAAAAGAGGGGACTCCCACCCATAGACCAAGCAGAGAGGAGCCTCCCAGAACTCCCTCTGACTGGCTATCTAAATTCTTGCTTAGGCTCTGAGGCTAAGCACTGCAAGGGAATATAAGTAAAAATTAAAAATATCTTTCTGTGTTTCCTGAGGGACAAGCCTGATTGCATAGGGGTTAATGTTAAAAGCATCTCATCTCCAGGAAAAAGACATCTGGATAGGTCTGGCCCTCATGCCTCACTGGACAATGACAAGAGGATCAGAGCCATTACAGGGTCCCCTTTAATTACTGGAGGTCAGGCTTCTATTCCTGTCTTTGCAAGATTAGAATTGCCATGGTCTTTCTATACTTGGAGAAGGGAGGAGATGTCAGGGGCAGCCTTGCTTATACACTGAAGGCCTAAAATCAGCCATAGGTCTAAGTCAGCCTGCTAACACAAAGTCCTGGTTTCTGTGAAAAAACAATGAGCAGATGGCTATAAGATCTTGTAAACAAGTAGTCTTCGTGGAAATTTATCAGCCTGGATAGTCATAGACCTTGTGGATAGGTAGCCTTGGTAGATAGTACCAACTTAGATAAGGACAAGTGAATCATCGACAATCATAGTGGCCTGTTCCCTGAACCTTTGCCCAGGTGATACCCTGTATTTCCCCTGAAAAACTACAGTCCTGCGCCTTCCCCTTTCCCACATTCTACCTTTATGTATTTATAACACCTGTGTGAAAAAGTAAAAATTAGGATTTGATCAGACTTTAGGCAAATCATCCTTTGCATTTGGCTGTTTTTGTCAATTCTCTCTTTCAGGTTATCTCCCAGACACTGTTTACTGCCCTGCAGGACAAGCCACAGAACAAGAAGTAGGAGTTCACAGGCTCTCCACAAATAATACTAGAGTAGCTATAAGCATAGTGGTGTCCTTTCTTTTTTTATTAATATCCCTTTTAAAGTTCAATGCTTTCCCTTGGGAAGATTTGCAAGCCGCACACTCTTGCTGATTATAGTATCTCTTCAGTGAGCATGGATTTCCTGAGAGATGGTTTCTCTGGGGATTCACAGATGGAGATTTGCACAAGTGGAACCCAAGCAGATTCCTGCACTCCAGCTATAATAACAGCCTTCAATTAAATGGTGGTTAGGCTCCCTTGAAGGCCTCTGTATAGTGCCTCATTCAGACATTGCTACACAGTTATTTTTCAATACATTATATATGGATTATTGGAGACATGTGGCCTTTTATTTAGCACAGTGTGTAGTTCACAGTTCACTTTCAAGCCATTTATTAAATCTGAGAAAAAATTCCAGTTCCAGGTGCTCTCTGGCCCTTCTTCTTTGGGAATACAGGGAATGACCTTAGCTCAAAGATCATAATGGATTGTCCTGCTGAATAAGCCTGGTGTTTGCTGGAAAACTGACATGGCAGGCTCTCACAAGGCCTTTGTCTCTTCCTCCTCTAGGTCCAAAATGTTCCACCAGAAGCTCAAATAGGGCCCAGTACAGGTCAAGATCTCCCTCAGACACAACTCTTCACCAGGAGCACTGAGTGTGCAAAGCAATGAACCACCATTGCATCTCATCCCTATATCCATGGCAAACTTGGGCTGCATTTTCTTCCTTTCATTGGGTTCCTATATGTCAGAAGGCCTTTATTTTGTCTAGCCTCTGGTCCAGCAAGAGTGCATGTATGGAAGGCTTCAGAAGTGCTGAGGGACATCAAGATCTGTTGGTCATCCAGGAGGAACCCAAGAATGTAAATTTTCACTTGTCCTCATGGATCATCAACAATAATTTCAGAGAGATCAGTCAAGCAAATGTTAAAGACTTTGAGGTATTGTCTGTAACATGACTCATGCTTTGCACTGGAAGAAATTGCCCAACAGCAAACCCCCACCCCAATGGGACATACCTACATTCATCTTGAAGAGATTGTTACCATTGCTGACTGCCTTTCACTATATTTCCAAGGCCAGCAACAGGCTATAGGTTAGTGCAGCAAATTCTACAGCAAGGGAATGCTGTTTAGCTTAATTATTGTGTTTTGATTTTGGTTAGAGTTTTGATTGCCTTGAGTACATGGTTTTCTTTCTTTTCATTTGAAGTTTTGTTATTATTTTTTGTTACTGTAATTTGCTGTTTTGCTAAGGCTGTGTACAGTATACTTTGACTCCTCCACTTTAAGCTGGTATTGAAAAAAATTAATGTATTTTTATGAATAAAAAGGCAATCTCTAATTTTTATCTCATAAAAACCATCAGTCTTCATGTGTGTTTCACAGTCTTGTAACAGTAGAAGTATCAGGTAGGAATGGACCTCTTCAAGTGTAATGTGGCTTACGCTTCGTTACTGGTTCCCAACCAGTCAGAGCTACACAAAGAATTGTGTTTATGATGTGGATAGTGTGACACACTTTGTGGATCCCAAATTCCTGCTGAAAAACACATCCATGCTGTATCTTTGTGGTCATAAATTCAGCTATGTTAAAATGTACTACTCCTTAGATGCTCATGATGAAAAAACAGAGGAGAAACATAGGAGTGTTTCTCTAATACATCCCAAGAAAGAAAATTATTTACTAAGGGAGTATCAAAGAAATCAGTAACCACAGAGATGTATGCCTCTTGTTTCCTTGAAAGGTAGCATCACTTATAACTGCACAGCAGAGATCATGAATTCCAAGACCTATTGGGAGATGTTGTGTTTTTGTTCGTTTGTTTGTTTTGTTTTGTTTTGGTGGTGGTGTTGTTCTACTGATGATGATTTTGTTCTCTTGGCCTGGACAATGTATTTGATGTTTTTTTTTTTTTTTTTTTTTTTTTTTTTTTTTTTTTTTTTTAATTTGGTTAGGGTGTTGTTTCTGTTTTTGCATTATTTCTTTTATATGTATGGGTGTTTTACCTGCTGTGTGTCTGTACACTACATGCATGCAATTCTCTCAAGGCCAGAAGAGGCCAGTGGATTCCACCTGGAACTGAAGTGACAGAGGATTGTTAATCATCACTCTTAAGGTCCTCTGAAAAAAAAATTATCAAATGAAGCAGCCATCTATCCAGCCCCTGCCTGGACTTTTCTCCTTATTTGTGTGCTGTATCAGCTGCACTGGATCACACCCAACCAAAGAGAGAAGATTCTTGAGACTTATAGGTTCACATACTTGGGGCAGGCACGTTCAATGTTTAAACTCTGAGGCCTCCAGGTAGGGTATTAGAGTGGGTTTTTTTTATCATGCCTCAGGATCTCTTATTGTCAGGGTTGGAGCAGATCTCTCATGTCTCATCCTGCATGACAGTGCAGATTAGGCTTTATCAAATGAAATGCAGAATTGAGAACACTCTGAGTGGTAGAAGTGGTAACTAAATCATGTTGAAGTGCCATCAAAACAGTTTAGATTAAGCTTCCGACAAACCCAGAGGGACGGAGCCTGCAGCAGAGGACACAGGACTGTGAGGTGAATATTTCCATTAAAGGCTAGCAAGTGAGAGGGATGGTAGATGTTGCCTGTATCTTTGCTCTACCTTCTGCCTTTACTCTGGGAAGTGACTCTGATACCAGGACCCTCCCAGCTTCCCTTAAATCTGAGTCTAAAACACAGACAGACAGACAGACAGAAACACACACACACACACACACACACACACACACACACACACAATGTTGTTCATTTTCTACTTGTCTCCAGGGGTTTTACTATCTTCAGATTGGAAAAGGGTGTCTTTGTCAATTTATTTCTACCTCTTCCACCTCCCTTACATTTTAGCCTTTCAGTCACATCTGTTCCCTGCTAAATGCCCCTGTCCACCTGCCTATAGGAGCAGACTCTGTGGCCATTTTTTTTGATACCTCACACTGTTGCGTTGTTCTACTTTCTCCAATTCTCATGCCCCTTCTTTTGGTCTGCATTTCTTCCAATGACCTGTACCTTCTGCTCTGCAATTAGCCCATGACATTTTTTACTGACAGGTCAACAAACAATTGAGAACAGGACCTTAACATCAGAACTGTCCCCTACAAATAGATGTTGCACTTTTACCATAGTAGATCCCACAGTATATTAGAAAATGTTTCTTCAGATGAGTAACTGATTCTGGTGAATCTCCCCTAAATCATGTGACTTCTAAGACTGAGGAGGAAGTAATCCTGTGCATATCAAGACTGGTATTGTCAAAACCGAGAGTAAAAAGAATCACCTCTTTATGAGTGATGGACAGATATACACATGAACTTCAGTATAGGTTCAGAGCTTCTTCAGTTCTGTGACTGAGGTGATCAGGTGGTTTGTTGGCTCAACAAGTAAAGTTGTTTTTGCCAACTCTCTAGAGTTTTTTCCCTTATACCTACATGGTGGAAGGAAAGAGCAAACCACCTACAAATTGTCCTCTGATTTTAATGTTGGGGGTGCAGTGAGTTACCCACCACTCCAAACTTTCAGGGGTTTGCTGTTAGGTTTCTTAACTGCACTTGTTTCTTTAATAATTATCACTTAGTCTTAATCCTTACATTTTCTCACACACTTTTCGACGTCTATTTGCTCTACATTTTACTTCTAATTCTCACTGTAAACCTCATTAAATGTGGTCAATACAGATCATTTCATGCAGTCTTAGAATTTCTTTTGCCATATTAATTCATCTTTTATTTTTACCTTATTTTAGTTCTTACCTGAGGAATCCACAGACATAAGTCTTTAATGAAATAAAAAAATGACAACAAATGCTGAATTTCACCCTTACTCCTTTCGTCTTTAAAGCATTTCTCATCTGTTCCACATATAGGTCATGCTGACTTATTTCTTGCCCCATTTTCATACTATGACTTACCAGTGTCAGTGCAGCAGGTTCCAGCAGAGACCACCTTTGTTACATTTTTGAATTTCCTGTCAAAGACCCTTCTTTCAATAATGTCCCTCAAGGAGCCTCTTGTTCTCACTGCCCCATATTGCCTGCCTGGTGACCTGCCATGAGGGTCAATCAATGGGTTCTACAAGGGAGAAAGTGGGGATTCAGGGGCAATAGATGCAAAGAATGAAGACAAGCCAGGTTTCTGATCAAGTCTCTTTTATTGAAACACAATTATGGGTATATAAGCACAAGCAGGGGAGTGCAGCTGGAGACACTTAACCACAAGTACCTAGTAGCTGGGGACACTAAACAACAAGTCCAGGCTATGTCTGAGGAAAACAACATGATTCTCAGAGTGTGCTCAGTGGTTGTGGGCTGCTTGCAAAAATATCAGCCTAGAAAAACAAGTCTTTATTTAGGGTGGACAAGGATCAACCTACATATATACATGGCCAAGAAGAAGAAGAAGCTGCAAAAGAGAATAGAGCCTTTCTTACTGCGCTCTGCTAGGGGTGGGCTCCCAACACCTTTGTAGCTCAGTCTGGCTGGAAATTT